>NC_140972.1:62115213-62157713 GCF_056783735.1 Eptatretus burgeri | reverse complement strand
TCTCGTAAGAGGCGACCAGGGTTGCGTCAGGAAGGGCATCCGGCGTAAAAACCTATGCCAAATCATTATGCGGACAACAAAACGAATTTCCATACCGGATCGGTCGAGGCCCGGGTTACCAACGACCGCCACCGGTACCGGTGGTCAGCAGGGTACCAGTGGAAATTGTGCTACTGCTGGGCGAAGGAGGAGAATGAGACGAAATGGAGACGGTTGGTCCGCTGTGGCGACCCCTAACGGGAGCAAGCCGAAAGAGGAAGAAGAAGATATATATATATATATATATATATATATATATATATATATATATATATATATATATATATATATATATATATATATACATACATATATATATATATATACATATATATATATAATTTTTTTGCATGTACAGCCACGCACGTACTGGCACGTGAAAGCGAAGGGACGGCTTGTGTAGTTGTTGTTTCTGGCACGAGGTTTGAGTTTTTTTGCGGGGGGGGGGGGGGTTGCACGTACGGCCACACATCTACGCGCATGCACTAGTATCTATAATTCCAGCAATGTGTGTGTGTGTCTGTGTGTGTGTGTGACTGCTGTTTCTCGACAACCACTGGTCTGATCTAATTGAAACTTGCCAGATATATTGCTGGGGACCTGAGGATGTGCCTTTTCAAGGTTTGATATTAATCGGACAAGTGCTTCCCAAATTATGGCCATTTATTTACCAAACCAATGACAAGACACGTTGTTGTGTGGGCGTGGCCGATGGGGAAGGGAAGCTCAGTTGCGTTCCCCATTACGGGTTACAACGTACAGGCTTCCGAAGAGTGATGACTTCGTGTATTCTCATAATTTCTCGATTGCTTATGCACATTTATAGATAAACACAATGCCCCAAGTTATGATAGTTTTCATATTAGACGGTGCATAAATTTCGGTAACATCAGAGTGCTGGTATGCTCCGAACCAGGAAGTAATTTTTTTTTTCTCTTTTTCTTCTCTTTTTGTTTTTCCTTGCGACGACATTGCGAAAAGGTAAAATACGTTGGCGCTAATTGAATAATTGACCATTAAAACCTTAATTGCGAATCATCGTAACTGTGATGTGCGAACTTCCGTGCCACGCACGAACGAATACGCGAGAGCGAAGAAACGGCCTGTGTGGTTGTTGTTTCTTGCTCGCGGTTGGAATATTTATTTATTTATTTATTTATTTTACGGGCACGTACTGGTATATATAATTCCAGCAGTGTGTGTGTGTGTGTGTGTGTGTGTGTGTGTGTGTGTGTGTGTGTGTGTGTGTGTGTGTGTGTGTGTGTGTGTGTGTGTGTGTGTGTGTGTGTGTGTGTGTGTTTGTTTGTGTGTGTAACCCCTGTTTCTCGACAGCCACTGGTCCAATCTAATTGAAACTTGCCATATATATTGCTGGGGACCTGAGTATGTGCCTTTTCAAGGTTTGATATTAATCGGACAAGTGCTTCCCAAGTTATGGCCATTTATTTACCAACCAATGACAAGACACATTGCTGCGTGGGCATGGCCGATGGGGGAAGGGAACCTCAGCCACGTTCCCCATTACGGGTTACAACGTATGGACTTACGGATAATGATGATTCTAATAATTTCTCGATTTCTTATGCGCATTTATAGATAAACACAATGCCCCAAGTTATGATCGTTTTCATATAAGACGGTGCATAAATTTTGGTAACATCAGAGTGAGCTGGTATGCTCCGAACCAGGAAGTAATTTTTTTTTTTTTTTTTGCACGAACATTTTTTTTTTTTCTCTCTTCTCTTCTCTTCTCTTCTCTTCTCTTCTCTTTGTGTTTTTCCTTGCGACGATATTGTGAAAAGGCAAAATACGTTGGCGCTAATTGAATAATTGGCCATTAAAACTAATAATTGATCAAAACGTTGGCAGATCCAGCAGCCTCCGCATTCTTGCCCTGGACGAAGAAACAAAGAAGTGCCGTTTCCTCAGCAGTTGTTTATTAAGAGCTGCTAACGAGATAAAGGTGTGTACATGGAGACAATTTTTATTATTACTTATTTATTGAAAAATTGTTCCGAAAATAATTTATCAAAAAAAGTGCACAACTTTTTTTTGTTTCCAATTGTCAAAACGGTGTGGCCTTTGGAAGTGTTAAGGAATTCAGCTCTACTCCGCATGCTTGCCAACGAAATATATCTCAATTTGGTGGTAAAAACGATTCACAACGACGGGTTTCCTTACTCATTGCTCTGCAGTCTGCATTCAACCCCTTCATTTGTCATCTCATTGACCTCATTTCATCTATCTATAATTCCAGGTGTGTGTGTGTGTGTGTGTGTGTGTATGTGTGTGTGTGTGTGTGTGTGTGTGTGTGTGTGTGTGTGTGTGTGTGTGTGTGTGTGTGTGTGTGTGTGTGTGTGTGTGTGTCATTTACGAGCGCGAAGGAACGGCCTATGTGGTTGTTTCTGGCACGCGGTTTGAAAGTTTTTGTTTTTGTTTGCACGTACGGCCACGCACGTACGGGCACGTACCTACGGGCATGCACGAGTAATATGAATTATTACATAATACCACATCTGTTATTGCTGTGGCTTCACATACTGAGCAGCATCCTTGTAATGTTATGGTTTGCAGGATTGCTCAGAGATCCGTGGAGTCCTCGTGCGTTGGACCAATCTGGGGGGACCAACGTTGGCCCAACAGCGGCCATCCTGTTGGGCCAACGTCGATTTGATTGATCATTGGGTGAACGTTGATCCGACGTTTAATGGCAGCTCGTGTTGGCTTAATAGATGGAATTCATTGGACAAACTGCAATATTGAATCACCCCTCCGTCTCACCAGTCCGCCCCACCCCATTCCACCCCACGTCCTTTGTTTCCTCCCAAAGTTGTCCACAAGGCCAAGCATCTCTTTCGTCCGGTCGAAGAGCCAACGTTGAACCAACGTTGGCAAGGTGCGTACGACCAACGGCGACGATGCCAACACAAGCCTCACGTCGGTCCAACGTAACTGTGCCAGTTCCAGCTGGGGCACGTTCAAAAAGTTATGCGAACGACACACTCACGATAGTCCAATATCCCGCAGCTAATTAAAAAATTTTCAGCATAAATAATTAGCAATTAAAAAAAACCATCTTTTCTAATCGTTAAAACAGAGTATATTGAAAATTAAAAAACAATGTTTCTTTGGAGCACTTCGGGTGTCTCGTTCCGAGAACATTTTGAACGCCCCTCGTCAATCTTTTACCGCTTTTACCACTATTTTCACTCATCTAAAATAAAGAGATAATTATAAAAACTGCGAGGAGGTGAAGCGAAATACCAACATGTTTTCATATGGGAAACGTGATATTTATCTCGGGAAATTGAGTTTAAAATCTTTGTAACGTTAGTTTATAAAAAAAACTTTACGATGACGTAATTAAGTCATAAATTCATAACGCATAAATGGCACACTCACCCTCGCCTTTACAGAGCGGTTTGTGTGGTACCGCAGAAACTGAACAACATGGGTCATTTGACAAGGTTGGTGAACACGGTGTCCCGGCGACGCCAAAGAGACCGTGTCACACACACACACACACACACACACACACACACACACACACACACACACACACACACACACACACACACACACACACACACACACACACACCGAGACACACACACACACCGAGACACATACACACACACACACACACACACACACATATATATATATATATACACACCACACACCGAGCCACACACACACCCTGAGACGCACAGTGGCCAGCGGTGGCCCCGAGCCAGTCTGAGAGTGCCATTTGAAACATAAGAGAACTTACTGTCGCGAGGCAGGATCAGGGCAGCTCGAGCTATGGTGCGAATCACGTGGAAAAAGGTTTGTTCGTTACCAAGTTTTCCTTTCACATAAGTAATGGCTCATTGTGAATGTAATCTTGCAAATGAAGTCACATTCAGTGGAAGGAGTGGAAGAATTGGATGGATGTATAACGTGATGGAATGCCATGACGTAAATATGACATTCCTTAATACTTTCTGAGTTGTTGAACTTCGATATTGACTTCAACGTCTACTTTGGGTCTTGTGAATGGGAATGCTTATGGCTTTGATTCCACCAGCAGAGTACCCACCTGTACCAGCATGTAACGCGTTCTTCTGACGCATACCTTTATTTGAGCGATGTTTAGGCAACTGACAACTCTGTAGAGGCAAAAAAACCCCCCGGGTTACGTACTTGAAGCAAAAACATACCTACTGCTTGTACTTAAAAACACCTCACTGTACTGGAAAACATGGGGACAGGAATACTGTACAGTACTGTAAATGGTGGAGACTTGTAATACCCTCCACTACCTGAAGGTGGTGCTACACGATACACATTTACATTGAGAACTTGCATCCTCCGCCTCACCCACTCCCCCAAGACCACAGGGAGAGATAAAAACACCCCCCATACATTAATTGGGGTCATGTTGATCCGATGTAGCAAGTCTGGATGTAAACAGCCCACAACTGCAGGAATAACAGCGCGGCAAACAAACAAACAAACAAACAAACACAGAAACACCAGTCCGTGAATTGTAGTAAGGATGCCCACTTCTAACCACCCAATGAGTTGGAACCAGAATATACAACGACAGTCCAGAAGACCTAATAATCATCGGATCATGCTCGACTGAAAATCATTGAACTTTATAACTATTTTTTTCTCGTCATGGTTTATATAAAATTCTCACATTTTGCTGGGAAGCTTTTGTGGAACAATATAACTTCTGAATAGTGTCTATAATGTATGAGATGTCTCATAAAAAGCTTCCAATATTGTTTTTCAAAGTAAATAATATATATTTGGTGCTATAAATTTTCTAGCAAGATAAGGTTGAGGTGTGCCCATTCACCTTTGAGTTGTCTTTCCTGAGTTCAAATCTCAACACAGCTAGAAACTGTCACCCTCGTGTTTCACATGCAGAGTGAGGTCTCAATGCCGTTCATCAGAGGGACCGTTAAGAAGGAGGACCCATCTCTCAAAGACTGGTGTTGGCTTAAGATCTTAACGCCTTCAGTTCAAGCCCCTGTCATTTCGTTGAATTAGCACCAAGTGGGTTGACTCAGCTTGTCATCCTTTCGAGGTCGGCAAAATTAGTAACAGCTTACTGGTAACAAGGGGCATTGCATCAGCGGCACAGCTGTGCCCCCATAAAAATGATGCAGCTAAACACCCATAGGTTACACACAAATAAATAAAAACCCATCTTTCAGCACTGGTCCTTGGTTGACTTCAGGTATCCTACGGTGTCTTTCACGGGGAGGAGGTGAGTTATTGCCGGTGCTCTGAACAAATTACACATTTGTGGCCAAATCACCTTCAGTCGAAGATCATGCCTGGCCAGCCATGAGTTCGTGGACGACAGGGCAAAAAGGAGAAACGTAGCCTGACCCACCCCACAATATGGTGGGAATCATTCTGGCCGTTAAAGTCATAGGTAGTAATCGTAGTCGTAGTAGACAATGGGGAAGCATGGTAATTTGAATGCCGAAGGGCATCGAAGCCGGTACACCGGGCCAAAATCACAGAACCATCAGAAAGCGTCCGTAAATTAATATTTAAGTAAATGAAAATAAATAAATGAAAAATCAAATGCAGGTGAGAGACCTGAGACAATGTGGAACCACGGTTCGTATGCTTACACAATGTGTAAGCACACCCCGCATATATATATATATATATATATATATATATATATATATATATATATATATATATATATATATATATATATATATATATATATATATATATATACACATAACTCTTTCTAACCACTGACTCACTCACTGATATAAATGTTAAGTACTTTCTTGGTGGGCTAAAAAGCTGGAATTTTGGAAACTGATGCAACTCAAGGCTAATACAGTATCTCAGGAAAAAAATCACAAAACTGTCAGAGAATGTTCATGAACAAAAATATCTTTAAATAAATGTCAGCCGGCGCAGGCTCAGTCTGCTCACGTTGGGTCACATGACTCAAGACAATGAAGCTTACACTTGAACTGATTGCTCGGCAGAACTAACACGCACCTCTTCCACTTCTTATTCCATAACTTTTGCCATATTTTCATTAAAAGCACTACACTGTAGATGTAAAACGTTCTCATAAATAACTCGTTCTCATCATGAGTTCTTCATTTACTTGAGTTATTTACCTGCTTGCAGAATGTAACCACAACCAGAAGGGCATTCGATAGAGCGCAGACCTCTGCCATGTAAATTCGTTTACGAGCAGATAATTTGATACAACATCAGTTTCTACTCTCTCGGACCACATGTTTCGACAATGTATGTATGTATATATATATATATATATATATATATATATATATATATATATATATATATATATATATATATATATCAGAACTGATAGAAGCCATTACTCCGTGTATGCTATTTATGATGGAAGTTGATATTCCTGTCCTCTCTGTGCTCGTGATGGTGTGTAAATATGAATGTTCATTTATGGGACTGTTAATATTGAGTAAGTTTAGAGAGCTGGTTTGGTGTTTGATTTGTCAGCATAAAATGGGAATGAGCCTACTTTACTACCTGTATGGTTAGCTTAGGAATGTAGTACAGTCAAGCTCGGCTGGTGTAGCGAGTGGTTTGGGTGGACAATAGTCCTGGACGAATGTATGCGTTGAGTGTGCTGGTGTTGCCTTCTTGGTTCATTGGTGTTTTCACTGGTATAGGGGTATTGTTTATGTATCTATTCACATGTGGCTGCCGTTGGCAGAGTCATATCGAGGGTAATGGGCTGAAACACGAATTATTATATGGTCTTCGATTGGTGACCTGGGCTGCGGAGACGTGTTTTTGGGTTGCGTGATTGTCCTCCAAGCTGAAGGAATTCTGAATATCTCCTATCTCTGAATGTTATTCCGATGTAAAACGAAAGAAGAAGGTATTTAGGTGTCACTTATATTGTGAATTAAACAATAGTTGTGCCATTGCAGGAATTATATCCCAATTGCTCTCTGCTGAGGAGTCCATTCTCTAATACACTCCTCATTCCGTCCGCCTTTCCCCTGATCCAACATTCTTCCTTACCCTCAACCATCCCTACCCCTCTCAATAGCTCAAGGGTCCTCTTTTTTGGAAGCCTCTACTGTAGTACAGTACAGTCTCTTGCTTAAGGCAGTTTCTACTCTCAGCTTCCACGAAGGCTCAGCAAAGCCACCCATTTAACTGTATTTGTTCTGTTAAACCTATTCCAAACATAGTTTTGCAAAAACGATAACTAATGACCCCTTATTTTTACTCAACCCATAAACAATAAGGGCAACTTGATTACAATTGTGAATTTCTCGACGAAAAAGCTTCCATAATGAGATCGACCAGCTTGGCTATAACGTTGCTTGAGATCGTTTACAAAGTTTGAAGAGTCTTTACAGTCACCAACATAGTTGCAAGACTTGATAAATACCGGACCCATGGCGTTGTATGAGAAAAGCCACAGAGCTATTGACTGAACCACCTTTGTGCTGATTTGTACGACCCCTGTGGCACGGCGCTTGGGGATAAGTTAAACGCAGTATAATTTGATACAATTTTTCATTTTCCCCCTTCTGTCCCCTCAAATCTCTCTCCAAATTTTAATTCTTCTTGGGTTCTTTCTGTGTTCCCGGCTTTTCACTCTTCTCTTTCACACCACACCATGCACCCCTTGTATCACTTTGGAGAGCTTTCTTCTATCTTCTTCCTATTGTTTTCCTCTTTTCATCATCTCTGATTTCTTTGTGCTGTCATTTGCATCCGGCAAACCACCCTCCACCTTTCTTACAGCTCTTACAACATTCTGAATCCATCTTGCCTTTCTCTCTGCACATCCTCCAGGTATTCGTGAGCTCTGCAATCTTCCATGTACGTACTTTTTCCTCCTCTTCTGGCCTTTTCAGAGACTTGGCGGTTGGCTTACCCAACCCCCATTCCGAGCCCCTCCCCTTTCACTCCCTCAACCTCCACAACCTTTTTTTCCCCTGACATAAGCCAGACCTCACCTAATGACTCGCAGCATCTGAAGCAATCACGCTGTTCACCGTTTGGCCCGAACACATCTGGTTGATGAGTCTGTCAGATCATCATTATCCACCTAGGGTTAATGCCACAGCATACATCTCCCTGCCGAGCAATCTCCATGCAAAAGGGACACACGTGAAGTGGTCATTCAATTTGGTCTGCAGTGCATGAGCCCACAGTGTAGAGGCTTGGCAATGTCTACTCCTCTTCAGCGGCATCACCACTGCTCACCGATCAGTCAAGTGGCAACAGTTCCTTGGCTAGGGAAAGGTCGGGGATCCATCCCACACACAGAGTTAACCTGGCACAATGAGACAAGAGCCGCTTCCAGAGCGGTCAAGCTAGACGGGTTTGTGAACAGTCGATCAAGACTGGTTTGGCAAATCAAGGGGTGATTCGAAACACAGCGACTTTATTAAACACGGGCATAAAACGCAAGGGCGTTTTATTGGGTACAGTGCCATTATGTGGTCTAGTGTCATAAACAATGAGCACTTGACTCCTAGCGACCGATATAAAAATGTAAATCACACGGCTATCGGATTAGCTCACCTCTTGTCATGCTGCCATCTTGTTTAGCGTTAGCTGCGCTCCCATGGCGACAGTACTGCTAGAGACAGCTGCCAAACGACTTGGCATTACGGATCTCTGCATCTCACATCTGTACCACGCCAGATGGCTGCATGGCAATTAAAGATCCTGGGAAACATATTTCAGGTTTGCAGAGCAAAGATGCTTTCAGCAATGGGATAGCTGCAGCTTTATACGGCTCTTCGTATACACAACGCAACTGTGTGCCTTAGGAAGTGCTATGCATTAAAGATATATATATATATATATATATATATATATATATATATATATATATATATATATATATATATATATATATATATATATATATATGCAAGAGGCATCCTTATTCATGGATATATTTTATTGCTTGCAACTTGATTTATATATTTTTCTGATATATATATATATATATATATATATATATATATATATATATATATATATATATATATATATATATATATATATATATATATATATATATGATTGCTCGTTTTAAGTTTGTTTTTCTTTTAATTGAATAAACCATTTTAGTGGTGCGTCTTTTACCACCGGTTTTCAAGTATGCACGAAATGACTCCAGATAAGGTTATCTTGGGATTTATCACTCATTTTAATGGCTCCCACATAACGCAGGTAAATGGCCGTGCAGAAATTATTTCTGCTTCCTTGCGCAGATGGTGAGAGTTAAAAATATAATATGTATGGTATGTTCAAACAACTAATGTCCCGTGACTATAGACTGTACTACACACTGTCCAACGTCTCATGACTAGATACTGTACTATACACTGTATATTTTGTCCATTTAGGCATTGAGCTCACAGGGGTGATTTTTTTTTTGGTGTTTGTGGTGATCCAAGGCTCATGGAGGAGTTTGTACATGTATTATATGCTCGACAAAGACACAAGGAGCAGTCGTTGTAGTTTTCCATGAATTACAAGGACATTGGTAGACAATGGGCAAGCACATGATGGCATGTGAGATTTTAACCTGAGTTATTTGCATCATGAGCCAGAGGTTCAGATGGGAGCACTAACTAACAGGTTCAAACATTTGTGTCATCCCCTGCCTATAAAGCTGCATCACACAAACATTTATCCTTCCCTTCAAAAAGTGTAGGTAATTGTTTATCAGTACTCTGTTGGTCATATCCCAAATTCTTTCCATATACTGTATTCTCCAGGGGGCATTGCTTCCGTGGCATAGCCACACTCCCAGAAAGGATGTAACCAGCAGCCAGGTGTTGTGTAAGCAAGAAGGTTTATCCACATTTCATACAACCATCATATAATAACGGGCACTTCCAGAGGAAAGGTTGTACACAATACAACACGGACAACTATAGTGGAAAAAGAATCAGTGGATGAAATATTCATCACACATTTACAAATCCCATCTGCAGTGCACAGCAATAACAAAACTTGACAACATACAGGTGATTTGCTGATCCAGGAAATTATTTACTTTCATAAGAAGATCTTTGTATTAATGGTGAAATATATGATATACATTCTTGAATGATGATATTATATAGCCTTCGGTCTCCTCTTTTTGGCAATTTCCTCTTCCAGAGCATAAATGGGTTGGCCTATTTGAGTCCCCATGATGATGCCTTGGCTCATAATGTGGGGAACCCAGGTTTAAATCCCATATACCATGTGCTTGACCATTGTCTACTAATGCCTTTATAATTCAGATAAGGCACATTGATGTCTGATAATGTATTTGTCCCAAATGTGATATATGTGCAAGCTCTCCAGGAAGCTTAAATCATAAATATATATATATATATATATATATATATATATATATATATATATATATATGTATATATCTTGAAAGCAAAACGTGATCCATTTGTGTTGTACACCAATGAAGCATCTACTCTACGAGCTGTTTATGTATTAGGATTGCGCAGCCTTATCAGAAATCAGCGTGCAGCTGCACGTCCATGCCAGTTACATGGGTGGAGCGGACGACGACCAATTTTCCTGGGTTCCGACCAAGCGTTGGACGGAAAAACGTGAGCGATCGTGACGGCATGTGCTTCAGGCTTTGCAGAGCACTTGGCCGTGCAAAGGAAACAGCTGCATGTGTATAGCAGAACACGAGCTGTCCCAAAGCAAGAGAATTTTGGCAAACAGAATTTCATTACTATAAGACGCAATCAAGAAAAGTTTCCTTTTAAGACTGCAATCAGAAAGTTCTGAAAACCAATTAACGAGAAAGAGCAGACTGCAGAATTCATAATATTGATTAGAGGTGTAGCGAGTGGCAAACTTTCTGCAATCGTTAGAACATTAACAAAAAACACATAAAAGAAGCATAAAGAGGTGGACAGTTATTACCCAGCAGCTGTTGGTAAGCATAAGCCAAATGTCTCCATCATAAAACGCAGGATTGAACGGGAGTTTCGGGCGCTATTACAGCTTTCCTGGCAGGCGTTGCTGGCTCTGATTGCAACCAGTGCGCACTGCAGTACCAGATGGCAGAGCGCTGAGAGCAGCCCTTCTGCTGCTTTGTCCTCCCCAATTCCTGGGCTTAGGGCGTGTTTGAAATACATGATGCGACACCTTCGCCCAACCTGCTCATGCGGTGGTGCAGCGCCAGATACGCTCGGCATAAGGTGCTTTTCTTCATTCTGCTTTCGACTTCGTTATTCTGTCGTTATATTAACTTGGTTACTGCTAACTTTATATTTATTCATTTAGTTGTACCCTGCACTTACTTATTCAACTCGTTTTAAACCTTCAATCTTGTTATTTATTTTCCATAAACTAAGGCTATGACATATATATATATATATATATATATATATATATGATACATACATTCATATATATATATATATATATATATATATATATATATATATATATATATATATATATATATATATATATATATATATCTCCATACAGTCTATTCACCAGGAGAGCTACTCAATAGTGATTTGGTTCACTTTTTAACAATCCTGCAGGATGCAATGTATGTATTTTTCCAGCAATGATTGCTTATCCAGTCTACAATTTCAAACCACATGTTCAGTCATATATGTTTGGGTTGTTTGAAAAATGCTGTTTTACAATGGAACTTATAAAGTGGCGATTTCCCTTGCTTTTTTGCATTAAAAGGCAGTCTTTGTCAACATATAGGATGACTCAATGAAATAATTTGGATATGAGTCCATAAGCCTGGTCTATGCAAAGAGATCAAATTATTTTTTAATTGGAAAGTGCAAGAGACACACTAGACCCACAGTCATTCACAACAACCTTCTATTACAAGCGAAGGGGATAAGAGCTAGGTAACCACAATGAGTCAACTATCCTCACGTGTGGAGCAGACCAGATGGGGTGGGCAGATTATCCTACCCTGAATGTTGTTAACGAGCCAGCTGGGTTTTTACCCACACCCCAATAGTGATGTGGCAATTCTCCTGAAACTAGCCTGACTTCATGAAGATTAAAATCCATGTCCTTAATATTTCGCTGGATTTGAACCTACAACCCCTGAAATCCCAGTCTGGTGTCCTTACGGAAAGGTCACCACTGTACCCAACCTCAAATTTTTGATTGATATATATATATATATATATATATATATATATATATATATATATATATATATATATATATATATATATATATATATATATATATATATATACACACACACACACACATATGAGATGAGTCCACATGTTGTTTTGTACGAAGGTAAAAATAAACCTCTAGAGTCACAGACATTCTTGGAAAGTTCGATACTGTTAAATTTCAGCACAGTGTGCAATCCCAACAAGGAGGTTCCAGAAACAAGATTTAATCCCATTTGCTGGACAACCTGGAATTTTGCACAAAGTTATGATATCATTTTGGGACAGTTTTGAGATATTTGTTTTTTGCAATACTGTATTTATTTTTAACCAGGGGCTGAACCAACAAGAATTCTGGCAATGCCCAATCAATGAGGAATTTGGAAACTTTCCCAATGTTTTAAAAGGCTGCCAGAGAAACTCCATCAGGAATACTTTGCAATTGTGACTCTGGAGAGCGATCTGAGAGGTCATGCTTCTGCTGTTTACCTGTTGTGAATTGCAATGGGCGTGTTGATCCTGAACCTCCCATTGATTCGGACTTTGGAATTTTTATTCCCATAAATCTTTCCACTGAGCTGCCGCTTGACCCATCTGTAAATTTAATTTTTGTTTCAAAATTCATGGATCTCTGAGAGAACATTCAGAAATGCACTTAACAACCTGGGTTTTGCTGGTTGGTAATCCCAACTGAACCCATGGCTCATGATACAGGGGCTGCATGTTCTAATCCCATTCAGTTGTTGAATTTGCATTGTTTACCAAATATCCTACTAATTCACCAAAAAGTACACCAATGGCTCTTCATGTGTGTATCCTGCATATAATTTGTATATACGAGCATTTGATAGACAATCGATCAATATTTATATTTATTTATCTATCTTCCATCGATCGATGACCATACTCTCTTTGGAGAGCCTTCTTTCTGCCAGAGCAGTTTCTATGGCTGAAAACCAAACCTAGACATATCACCACTCTGCTATAGGATTCCATAAGTTAAGGCAATAATTTGCAATTTGATCAGGTTACCAAAACCCAATGGCCTATGCTTTCTAAGGATGCAGCGGTATCTTTAACTTCTATCTGCACATGCTAGCAGATGGGACAGCCGGCTTAATGCCCCCTTCGAAAGGATGACCTATTCATTGGTGCAATGCACTGCTTGCAAAGCAACAGGGTGTTAGTGTGTAGGTAGGTCAGGAATTGAACCGAGGCAAACGGCTCAAAAGCAAGCATGCGACCTACAAGCTATCCTGTCAATCCAGCCGAGCTTAGATCACCGTTTAATTTTTTTTCCAAATTATTAAAATATAGAAATTAATGAAGAGAAGGCAGATGAGTTTGTTTATGCAAAACTGTATAATAAATCCGTACCCTCTCGGACAAAAAGAAGTGATTGCTGAAGGCGATTACGGCCGCAATATATGCTTCCACGAGTCAAATTCAACCACAAAGTATGTTTTGGCATTGTATGTATATTGTGCACAATGGTTACATGACTGTACCATCCCACGTCCAGGCTCCAGCAATAATGGTCTCCCTCATAGGAAAGGGCTAAAAGGTCTCATTCATGCTTCCGAGAAAGGCTTTGCAAACAGGAGGTTAAAAGATAGTGTGATAAAGGGGCACTGGGGGTAAGCAAGGCGACAGGAGCTGCACACAGAGCACCCGCTCAGTGCTTGAATCTCGATCTCCTGATGTTATCGTGCCTGCAGGGGCTATGAGTGCTTGGTATGGTTTTCTTAAGAGCTCCGTTCTCAGGCTTCAATGAGCTGGACCTTTGACTAACGGCTTGGTAAAGTTTTGAGGTGTATACAGTTTATACACAGAGACAAATCCAGTGTCCTATTAAACAGATATCACTCATGTACGCAGTATGGATGTGAGTGGGAGAGATATAATACACTCTTGATCTCCCACCCAAACCTGCATTCCCCCCACCAAACCAAACTTCCTCCATCATCCACATTTAATCACAAGTTCTACACTCTGCAAGTTCTACAAGCACAAACTAAACTTTCCTACAATTTCCTCCAAGTTCCCATTTGCAATTTTGTCAGAGTCTTCAATTTGATATTCAAGTCACAAAAAAAGGAAAAAAAATAATGAAAAAACATGTCGGGACGGAATTTCAAAAACAAACAAACAACCAAGCTAGGTATGAAGGAATGAAAAGGAAAGAATGACATCACAATACCACATCACAATTATTTTACGCATTGCCATTGTCATGGCACTAAGGAAGGAATGATGGCACAATACAAACAACAATCCTTTTATAGATTGCTATAACGACATATTTTGACATTTTTGTCATACATGACTGTGTGGCAATAGTAACATTGTATGACGATGTCTATGTGATAGGTAGTTGTTGGATTTGTAGTATGGTTCGGTGCAATTGTGAATATTATATGTTGTGGGGTTGAGAGGGGGAAAATGTCAAAAGATGTCATGATGGAAATCGGTACCAGGATTGTGGTGTCATATTGGGTGTCACTCCTTCTTGTCAATCCTTGTCACACCTTAACTTGTTTGGTTGGTTTTTATCCCCTGCCGCATGGTGGAAGGGGGATATTGTTTAGAATTCCATCGCAAAAAAATTTTTCATGTTGAAATTTTTTTTTTTACTTCCACCACCAAAGGTGGACGGAGGTTTTATGTTTTCACCTATGTTTCTCTGTTTATTGTCTGTCTGATTGTTTGTTTATCTGTTTGTCTATGAGCAGGGACATCTGAAAAAGTGGTGGACGGATTCGGATTAAATTTGGTGGACATGTTAAGTGTGTGACAAGGATGAACTGATTAGATTTTGGTGAAGATTCGGATGCAGATCTGGCCTGTCAATGGGATACAAAATATAAACTGTTCATCCTGGCAGTGGTATGCGCTCTTCCGAGTGCCATTCAAGTTCTGACTTGTTTCTGTTGTTTTTTTTTTGGGGGGGGGGGGGGGAGAGAATCATGCGGTAAATTGCGGTTCAATTGTCAAGTGGAAATCATGTTTTGAAATACTTCGATTAATACATTGATTATATTCAAATTAAAATTTGCATGAAATAATATCAGTGAAACACATGACACTGCAGGGTCAATGTGGACGCATGTAATGTGCTGCTGCATCACCATTCCATTGTATTAAACATGCAGTGGTGAGCAATATATAAATTATACACAGGAACTAGGAATTATGTTACAAAATAAGTATTGTGTGAAACCACATACACACACACACACACACACACACACACACACACACACACACACACACACACACACACACACACACACACACACACACACACACACACACACACACACACACGTAGCATAAGGAACGTGAGCTTCTGCCTTTTTCCTCATGATTAGTATAATACCGAGCATGGCAAACTACTGGGAAGCTGTCTTTCGCTCTGTGTTAACCCCTTTACTTTGCACGAGAGGCTGTGTTCTTTCTTTCTGTCTTTCTTTGTTTTTAAAATGATTCTGTTTATTCTGAGCCATTTTCCTTCATAAATTACACATTTTGTAGTACCTTGCAATCCACAAGGGCTTGCAATCCATAGAAGAAATTATTTTTGGGAGGAAGCAGAGAGTTCACCACAGTTTCTTAGTAGTCTGTGCATGCGTAGATGCCATTCACCAGCTTGTGGTATATTGTGGGTATATTGTTTCTAATTCATCAGATTTATTTTTGTTATGGCATGAGTGCAATACCCGAGAGACATGATGTCGCTTCCGTCCCGTTAGAATCATTGTAATCTCTTCAGCCATCATTGTATTCGGATGGCTGATGACATTATGAGAGAAAGAAGTACAATTCAGCGATTTTTGCAATCTCCAGATTTGGTACTTTAGCGATGTATTCTGGCATCTTTATCAGTCTTGATAGTTCTGAAAACACTCAAGAACAAAAGGTATGGCTTTTTAAAGTGTTACGACTTCACTTTAGAGTGGCTTTTCAGCATCTAATTTTGCAGACATTTGATGGGGCAGCCATTTTTCCCCGTGCCATACCGACATATGGAGTACTGCTGTAGTCGATGTTAGAAAGTCTATAAATTATATATACAGTGTATACATATAAATTACACAGACAGTATATGTATGTATATATATATATATATATATATATATATATATATATATATATATATATATATATATATATATATATATATATATATATATACATACATACATATCCATCGATCCATTGGGACCATGCTCTGTGCAGAGTGTTGGTGTTGCCTAAGCAGTCTCCTTCTGATACCACTCCAACACAGTACACCAGCAAGCTGGCACTCATTTTGCCAACCTCAGAAGGATGACAGGCAGAGTCAACCCTACCTGGTATTAATTCAACAGCTGATTGGGATTTGAACTCGGGCTCCTCAGATCCCAAGCCCACCACCCAAGGTAGGTGTGTGTGTGTGTGTGTGTGTGTGTGTGTGTGTGTGTGTGTGTGTGTGTGTGTGTGTGTGTGTGTGTGTGTGTGTGTGTGTGTGTGTGTGTGTGTGTGTGTGTGTGTGCGTGCGTGCGTGCGTGCGTGCGTGCGTGCGTGCGTACGTGCACGCGCGCTTACATATATATATATATATATATATATATATATATATATATATATATATATATATATATATATATATATATATTGTACGGGTCACGGGGGAACTACGACGGAGGGGCTGCCTCTGGTTTCTCTCCGCACTCACCAGAAATTGCAGGCCGTCGCACATGAATATCTTCGTGTAGCGGCAGGTTGCTAATTGACCGCGGACACCAATAATTTGACCACATTACCCATGTGTCCTCTGTTTGACAACTGTTTAACTAGGAAAATGTGGTTGCCTTATCAGGGATTCGCGCCCTTGATGCGTGCTTGCGTTACTTACCGTATTATGTGCAGCCGAGCGGTGCTGCCAAGTATGCACCGGCTATTAAGCAGATTTCGGGGACAACTTCACGGCTATGCTAAGGTGCGGACCATGCTAGACCGATGGAGGAAAAGACAAAAACGAGCTGGGTATATTGAAAAGAGGCACATTTATTTTACAAAGCGAGGAAAATTATGTGGTACAGTATGGGATTTATTGCAAATGTACAGCAGGAAAAGCAAGGAATTAGTTGGTGCAGCCAAAGACAGGCAATATTCACAAGAGAAGACAGTGCAGAGTTACGCCGAATATGCTTATACAATCTTAACTTATGCTGTGACAGGCACCATCAAACACACCCACACAACTGAGGAAAATTAGAGATAGCCCAGAGAGATAAGAGGCAGTTGAGGATTAGCTACCTCTTAATACATGGCACAATCGGCAGACCTGCGCAACTCAAACGCTAAGGAAGGGGGAAGGAGGGAAGAAAACTGAAGGTGTCTATAGTGTGGGAGTGAGTGGAGTGCAGCGTGTCATGCAGCGTGGTGTTAGAGGGAGAAGTGACGTGCGAGTTAGTAAGGTTCGCTCTGGAAAGAACTGTGGTTTTGCGCTGAAAAGAATGTTAAGTCGGGACTTGCATGCCGATTGCTCCTGTGCATCCACAGTAGATGAGAGATAGATAGTAGAGAAATATGCCGAAGAGAAAGACTATAACGGAGTGGTGTAAGAATCTGTAAGTGTAACTGTTGGCTGCTGGATATAGCCGAACTGGGCATCGATGAAACGGGAAGGGTCCCGGGCCATAGCAGTCACTCATTCTGTGCCGATTCCTCACTCAGCCTTGCTGACTCATGGTGATGTTCATTCAGCACTTAAGCTTGCCCTTCTGTGTTATCAGCCGACGTCTGCTTCCTCCGAGGTCTCCCGCAATCTGACTCGTCTGACCAAATCTCCACTGAATTACGCCTTTTTATGGGCTCTGAGTGAGGGAGGGGCTAAGAATCTGATCAAATGGGCCTGTTGGTGATTTCAAGCTTCCCTATTGGAACACAGCAGTCGTACCGCACCATAGCCATGCCCCACCAGGCCCCGAAAGTGAAAATGGCCTCATTCGCTCCCTGACCTTGTCATGCATCGGAGCTCCGAGATTAACATGGGGCAAAAGTCTATGGACGTGCTCTCCAGCCCCAAACAGAGAACATTGTGGCATTGCGAGAGATGATTGTAAATCTGGCGTTGCGGCAATGAGGGAGGGGATGCTCATAATGGCGGTGTCAGTAGTGAAGAGGGAGATGTTCGTAACTGCGGTGATTGTAGTGAAGACGTGAACGTAAATTGTGGGGATTTTTAGGAGATGTGTGGAGAGGTTGTGGTAAGTGTGGTAACATTGTGGTGAGCAGAATGAAGGTCTGAGGTGAGACAGCAGTTCGTCACATTCGTCACCTCCCAAGGGGCATAGCTCAGATCGCAGAGTGAAGGGCGGAGTTTTTCATTGCCCAGGGAGAGAAGAGGGAGGAGCTGTTTGGGCAGTTGGAAGTCTGAGATGATGGAGAGAAAGAGTTTTGAGGTAAATGGAGGAGAAAAAGAACTGAGGAGAGCTGGTGAGGAGGTCATCCTGCCTGCCTGTACTGTCTGTTTTTTTGCCCTGTTCCCGGATTCATCTGCCTGCTACCTGTCACCCATCGTCCTCATTGTCCTCATCATTCGCTCGTTGCCTGCTCATCCCTGCTACCTCCAGAGCTGAGTCTCCCAGTTTTTGTCCCTTTCTCCAGCAGTGATTGAATCTGGTTTATGGCACCATAGTTTATATTCAGATTGTACATAATTATTTATTATCAATTCCATGTCCCCCTTTCTTCCCCACCACTACCCACCATCGTAGCCTTCTGCCAGTCAATCATCCCTGGTTAGTTTTATTGTGGTTTCGGGAATAAACCTGTTGGTTTTCAAAGCTTTAAGGTTTTTGTGTCTCTCCATACAACCCAGGCACACATAGTCCGCCATTCATTCGGAACGTCTCCACTGGAGTTAAGCCACTCAGAACATCGCGGGATTTTACTCTCTCACCGCGATGAGCTCAACGTTAGTTGAGCCCTCGACGCTACAATATATACGTAGAGATATATACATATCACCATGCCCACCCTAATTCGATAGGCAAATTAAAGTGGTGATATTTACACAAAGTGAAACTTTCTTCTGCAACACACTGTACTCTTGAAAAAAATTGTGATATACTGCAATTATATTTGGTCTTGCTCGACCATACAGTCGTGCTTTTGTGCAATGAAATGTAACAAAAATATAATTTTTCCACAGTGATATTTTTTGGGACACACTATACACCTGAAAATTGTTTTTAGGACATATTATAATCATATTTGGTCTCACTCGACAACACTGTAGAGTTTTTGTGATGTAAAATACAAAAAAAGTTAAATTTACACATCGTGATCATATTTTTTTCTGGGACATAATGTACACCTGAAAATTATTTTTTGGACATATAGTGAGTGGCCTGCAAAAGTATTCACCCTGTACCAATATCTCCACATTTAGATGAACAACGAATGATGTAGAAAAAAAATTCCCAATGAACTTCTTTTATTCATAACTGAAGAGATCAAACAAAACACGATTGTAGTTGAAGGAGGTTACATGTCAAGGATACCTGAAAAAAAACATGTACAAATCAAAATTCACTGGTTGTAAAAGTATTCAGCACGATAGATCAGTACTTGGTGGAAGTACCTTTTGTAGCAATGACTGCTATGAGTCTTTGTGGGTAGGTCTCTACGAGCTTTTCACAGTGAGTTGTTGAAATCCTTGCCCATTCTTCATGTGAACATTGCTATAGTTCTGCCAAATCTGAAGGGGATTGTTGATGGACAACAATATTCAAGTCTCACCATAAATGTTCAATTGGGTTCAAGTCAGGACTTTGACTGGGCCACTCAAGAACATTTATTTTCTTCTTATTCAGCCACTCCAGTGTGGATTTAGTTTTGAACTTCGGATCAATGTCCTGCTGAAATGTGAATCTCCTACCCAGTTTCAGATTCATGACTGACTCAAGCAGGTTTTCATCAAGGATTCTCCTGTACTTTTCACCGTCCATTGTCCCTTCTATCCTGACAAGCTTGCCAGTCTTTACTGATGAAAAGCAGCCCCACCACCATGCTGTCACCACCATGCTCGACAGTAGGGATGGTGTGGACTGGGTGATGTGCAGTGTTTGGCTTGCGCTCAATGTCATGCTTTGAATTTAGACCAAAAAGTCTGACCACAAAACTTTTCTCCACATGCCTGCAGTATCATGAAGATGTTTGTTGGCAAACTCCATGTGAGCTTTTCGATGTATCTTTTTCAGGAATGGCTTCTTTCTTGCCACCTGTCCATGGAGGCCACCTATGTGAAGGGAATGTTGATTCCCTGATTGTAGACTTGATTGATGTTTATTGATGAACACTGACCCCCATCTTCGACATAGAGTCTTGCAGAACTTTCAAAGTCATTTTTGGATTTACAGTGACATCCCAAACCAGTTTACTGCTTGCCTGGCTGCTGAGTTTGGATGGGCGACCTGATCTGGGTCGAGTCTGGGTGGTATGATATGTCTTACACTTGTTAATATAATGGATTTCACTGTACTCAAAGGGATAATGAGTGACTTTGAAATCTTCTTATAACCCTCCCCTGAATGGTACTTCTTCAACACTTTATCTCTGACTTCTTTGGAAAGATCCTTTGTCTTCATGTTTGCCTTGTTGGTTGACCAAGTGAGTTGCACCTTAAACCTCCTTAGAAAAGCGGAGGAGCTTAATTTTTAAGTTAAACCACTGATTACATCCTGGTGAAACCTATTACACTTATTTTTAACCTTTCAAACGAATAATTTACTCCTGAAATGATTTAGAGTTAATGAGGCAAAGGGTTTGAATACTTGTACAACTGTGAATCATCTGATTTTTCTCTGTTAATCGAACTTATTCACATTTTATCTGCATTTTTTGTTAGCTTTATTACTTAGGAGTAGTTTGTGAAGACTGTATATTAAGTTTGATTTGAAAGTATCATGAAATATGTTCAGGTAGCATCAAAACATGAAAACTTTGGAGGGGGGTGCATACTTTTGCAGGCCACTGTACTTTAACCATATTTTGCTTTGCCGAACCACACTGTAAAGTTTTTGTGATATAAGACGTCGTGATGAAATTTGAAGTTTTCGTCACAAAAACATGCAACATACTTTATGTTGCCATTGATGCACTATCTTGCAATATATATATATATATAAAAAATAACCGTTTTTACAGCCATTTTTCCCTGCTGTGCAGGGGTTAGGCTTTTTCTTGAGGCAATGTTTTATGGCCGGATGCCCTTCCTGACGCCAACCCTGGTCGCCTCTTACGACACACAGGGATATGGTATACCTATTCCAACCGGGACATACACCGGGACCAGTACACTGGTACTCACTTCGCCGACCTCAGATGGATGACAGGCTGAGTCAACCCCCTGGTGTTAATTCAGCAGCCAACGGGGCTTGAACTCAGGACCCTAGGATCCCAAGCCACCACCCTAACCACTAAGCCAACACCAGGCATATATAAATATATATATATATATATATATATATATATATATATATATATATATAAATATATATATATATATATATATATATATATATATATATATATATATATATATATATATATATATATATATATATATATATATACATACATACATACATACATACATACATACATACATACATACATACATACATACATACATACATACATACATACACACACACACACACACACACACATATATATACACTAGTAAAGGTGCGCGTCTTCGACGGGCGTCACTGGCAACATATGGTAAAAGACAGATAGCATGAATGTATTTTAAACAATATATAATATCATTTTTATCCATTGATTATCATTCAGGTTTTCCCCTTCGACTGTCCCATAGTAGCTCCACTTCGATGACATTACCACGTAGTTTAGTGACTACACAACGTGTACCATTCGTGAGTTCCGGAGGATCCATAGAGCACATTAAAATTACAGGGCACCCTACTTTAAAGTGATCCAAAAGGCCCGATCAGTTTCGTCTACATATTCATATCTTGTAGATTTTAGCTGGCCGGATCAGTTTCGTCTCCATAATCATATGTTGTAGAATTTAGCTGATTCTGAAACTGTTAACAGCATGTCGATCGGATGGTTCTGTGATTTTCTACGGTAGTAAACAGAAGTACGACTTAAGCCTGTACGCCACGATGCGGAGACCCGAGGACCTAATATTTCACAACAAACTAAAAACTCACAAAATTTGAAGATATTTTTAAATAAACAATTTATTATAATATCAATTAAATATCATTTTTATCCATTGATAATATGAATTGTTCTGTACAGCTATAGTTGTTCTCCTGGGATCTGCGCATCCATCCACAATCTATGTTCTAATGAAGTGCAGTAGGAATAATAAAAAGTCGGATGAACATGAACTGTTTAACTACCATAATCATCAAAACGAATTTTGAGGGGCCTCTTAAGGAAGAAAATAATATCATTACGATATAATATGTCAAAGCTTGTTTCATTTCATGCAGTAACAAAAATCTGATGGTGGAACAAAAAAGGGGCATGCCGAAATATTAATATAATTTCATTTCATGCAGTAACAAAAATCTGATGGTGGAACAAAAAAAAGGGGCATGCCGAAATATTGATATAGATAATCATCAAAACTAATTTTGAGGAGCCTCTTAAGGAAGACAATAATATCATTACTATATTTGTCAAAGCTTGTTTCATTTCATGCAGTAACAAAAATCTGATGGTGGAACAAAAAAATGGGTGTGCCGAAATATTAATAAAGATATTAATATAGATAATCATCAAAACTAATTTTGAGGCAACTCTTAAGGAAGACAATAATATCATTACTATATATGTCAAAGCTTGTTTCATTTCATGCAGTAACAAAAATCTGATGGTGGAACAAAAAAAGGGGCGTGCCGAAATTTTTATATATATATATATATATATATATATATATATATATATATATATATATATATATATATATATATATATATATATATATATATATAATGTTATACACTCCATATACATACTGTCAGAGTGTAAAGATATCAGATAATTTAAAATGTTATAAAATTTCATGCTTTTCGTTTTGTGTTTTTCACTCCGATTGCAATGTGTTTTTTTACGTGATAATTTCGGCGAGAAAAGAGAATGTTATACATTCAGTGTTGTTTGTTCCTCAGAAGGTGTCTGTTACAATCAAAAGTAATTTGCTTTAGGGCCAGATTATGACCGAGGGATGATTTTTCTTTGAGACATTCAGGCATGAAGTTGCATTTGGTGAAGAAATGTTTTTTCACAAGACAGTATAATTCTATATGTACTTGTATAGTTTCACAGATAAAAATTTGGCGTTTCTTGGACTATTGTTCACTTCTCGTTCCATGGAACGTCTCGAACATCCCTCGTAGCTCGAGAGCAAATTATTTTATTTCTCTGTCAATTGTATACCTAACTTCACGTTGCAATCCACCTGTGGCTCTGCACAATGTTAGATAAACTAAATGTAATTGGGGAGGAAGCAATTTGTTCCTATCTGTCAAAGTACTTTATTTTTACAGCTGAACATCTGCAGGATGCACAGTCATTGGCTGGTGGAAGAAGATTTGCAGCAAGACGGAATCTCTTTCCGTGACGATGTAATGATGCATCTTACATGATTCCACAGCTTGCAAGCTGGGTTGTGAATAGCAGCACGAGCTCAGCCCAATAATCCTGAACTAAATATGACTAAAGTGAGAGGGTACTGCCTGAGGAAGGCCACTGTATGAGTGATAATTGGTCTTTTCTGCCTGAACCTGTCTTTTTGGAAATCAAAACTCTGGGCTGCTTGAGCCACTTCAACCTTGTTACGGTGTATGAAGTCTTCATTCAACTGAAGTATCATGGAGTATGGATTCCCACTCCAGACTAGTGCAGCTGCTTCCCATCTTGATCCCCTGGAGACGAGAGAGTCTAAGGCTCTCTGTGTTCTTGGCATATCTCAGCAGGAGGCTGAATCCCAAGGTCTGCTTCTCACCCACCATGGGTATAGGTTGGTTTACTCACAGTTTTCTTCACCTATCACCTCACTCCTGACCCTCCCACCCTCTGGTCTCTCCAGCTTCCACCAACAAGCCCCGATCACACAGGTTATTCTTGAATTCCATACCTCATTACGCTAACCATTTCTAAGCTGAATGCTCACCTCCATTCCTTCACCCCTCTCTTATTTTCTTCTGTGGAACTGACTCCCTATGTCTACTGTTCTTTGCTCCACTTCAGTCCATCAAAAGGGCTGACCCAAGTCACCTCATGCTTTCTTCTATACCCACCCCTGCTCTCTTCCTCTCTTTCTGATTGCCATCACCCTCTCATACCCCACCCTTTTTCACACTCCTTTCCTTTCTGCCACTCACTCACTCACTCATGTGCAATGTCTTTGTCTTCCTCTTCCTCATCCTCTGTCAGTCTGTGAACCTATTGGTCGATTTAATTTAGCTCCTCCAAGAGCCGAGATTTCTGTTCACAAAAAAGTGTTCACAACTTCTATGACTACAACTGTCCCCAAATACAAATGATTACTGAAAAAAAGCGAATGTACGATAACACTTTTATTTATAGTCCCTCTCTCTATCGAGTGCAGCCTGTGGCTGCTGGTTGCATCATTGGTTGGGACGTGGCTATGCCAGCTGATGCAGTGTCCCCCTTACCATTGCACTGGTACTCATTTTGCTGACCTCAGAAGGATGACAGGCTGAGTCAACCAACTGGTGTATTAATTCAGCAGCCCAACAGGGTTTGAACTCAGGACCCTAGGATCCAAAGCCACCACCCTAACCACTAAGCCAACACCAGGCTACTATATTGTTGTGGTTACCAAATTCGCAAACCACCATTCAGGTCCCTTAGGTGAGGTATCTCGGCAAGTATATGTGTAGTTAGGCCCAAACCCGTTGTCTAGTGGGAATACATGTCATTTATGCGTGCTGCGACTCTTCAGGATAGCCGTTTTTCTTTTACTATCTTTATTTCGGACCAACCGCCATGATTACCACCACAACCACAACATCAACCACCAACCACAACGCCGCTTCACCACAACCGCCACGACCTTCACGTCACACCTCGCAACCGTAGCATCGCCACCGTTCTTGCCCCGCTGTGGGTACCGGTGTTGGACTCGTGCAGGGCGCGCGTCGAACAGCGTGTACAAAATCACGGATTTTGTGCTTCAAAAACGGATCAAAAACGACACACGCCCACTTTTTGCCGTCCAATCGGTGAGCGAGGGGCGGGTGGCCCCGCCCCCAGGGCGATCGATATATGCAAATTTATGGATCAAAAAGCCTTCACGCCCACTTTTTCTCGGGCCAATGGGGAGCGAGGTGAAAGGTCAAAGGGAGGGGGTCAAAGGCGAAGCTACGGGGGGGATAAAAGGACCGTGTTCGTCAGTCAGAAAAGAAGAGCAGAGTCAGGAGAGTCCAGAGGAGGAGAAGAAGGGGGTCGGAGAGTCCAGAGGCGGAGAGTAGGAGAGTCGGAAACAGAGTCAAGACTTCGCGGGCGGTGGAGCTGCTCGTCGTGTGCGTTGGAGTCGGAACGGAGGGGACGGAGCTGTGGAAAGGCGGCGACACCAGACGAGGGGGTGCTCGCGTCGTGCAGGGAGCTGCACCCGAGGGAGGCCAACAGTGCGACCTGGCCGAGGTGGAGACGCTCGTCGCGGGATAATAAAGATCCTCTATTCCCCGAGCATCAGCAACCCCCTCCTGTTTCCCCCCGCGCTGAGATAGTGCGACCAAGGGGGCCCCTTTCCCACCCCCTACCAGACACCGTCCGCGAGGCCCGCGGAGTTGAGGCGCCATCGCCGCTCCTCGTCTCATCACCAGACAGGTAGGCGCGACCCGGTCTCGGCCTCAGGCCCGCCTCATCTTTGAGGGTCCTCTATTCTTTTCCTTGGTTTTGGGTATGTGTTGTCGGCGCCGTCTGTGAAGTAGAATTGTATAAGTGTTGCCGTGTGCTCGGTAGTCGGTATTAGCTCTGCATTGTGTTTTCGCTTTTACATTTGCTTTTTGTGTAAATTGCATTGTGTCTTTTCTGTGTGCTTTTGGTGGAATTGAATGTGTGCTTCCCGTGTGCCGCGAATAAATGTGCTTTATTGTTGAACTGTTTCCCGCTTCGCTTCGTCATTTCTTTCTTTGAATCCTCATCTTGCTTCACGTAAAGGGTTGGTAGTGGGCTGAATACGCCCGATAATTAATCGAACCGTCGAGGTCGACGATAACACCGCTCGGTTATTCTGATAGTACGGAACAGGTCGCTTAAGTGGCCCGTGTCCGAAGTCGACCTGCGGCGAGGTGCGATCGCCCGGTCTACCCTCCGCGTGGGTACTTAGGTAGGTCGAATTTGGCGAGCAACCCTATCCCACGCGGGGGCTGATTGGCTCGATCGCGGTGAGACCGAAAGGTCCACCCGTGACTGGTTCCCGGCGTTAGTCCGAGAGGGTCAGGACTGGATTGTCCGTCCGGTGGGCGACGTGCCGCGATTCGAGTTACGTGGCCGTCAGCACGCCGGCGGGCGCGAATCCGCAACACTGGTGTCAGGAGTGGGATACAAATTCATCGCCCTCCTCGCGGCACTGGTATTGGAGAACAGGAAAACGGGCTCTCCTGTCTCCGGCTAAATTCACGGGAATCGGTCCAGGGGTGAGAGAAGCGACCCCCGATTCCCTCCAAATTACGGGCGAGCTAAATTAACCCTTCACGAGAAGCAAGATGGCGTCTCAAGGCGAGCGGGTGCCGGGTGGATTAGGTATGTGTAATAGTAATGTAGAATCCATGGCTCAGGACGAGATCACCGTGCAAGAGAAACCCGTACCAGAAGGTTGGGAAAGGCATCGATGCCGTTCATCTGGTCGGTTTTTTTATTATAACCCCACCGCTAAATGTAGTCAGTGGGAGTGGCCAGGGCAGGTGACGATACAGCATGTTATGGAACTCGTGCAGAGCATAACCAACGAAATGAAGAGAAATACGCAACAAATGGAAAATAAAAAAATGGATGGAAACGCACTCGAAGCGAAAAACCAATTAAAAGAAAGCCAGGAGGAGACAGAGGAGGGATTGAAGGTCGAAACGGTGGAGTGTGAGAAAAGACTTCAAGACATGACGAAGAGAGTTGATAAGCTGGGACTGGAGGGAAAAATGGAGACAGAGGAACTGGGAAGGCGGGTAGAAAACCACAAGCGCAAGCCGGAAGAACAGTTAGAAGCCAAAGCAAAGTCTGAGTGTGCGGAGATGAGAAAGAAATTGGAAAAGAAAGTTTCTGAGTTACAGAAACACCAAAACAAAGAGAGGGAACTACAAAACGAACTGAGAGTGTTAAAAGAGGAAAGGAAGAGAACGGAAAATGAAACTTTAAGAAACCACACTGTACAGATCGAACAGCTGGAAGCGAAGGCCAGACTAAAGAATGAGGAACAAGAAAGAGTAATGAAGGAAGAACGAATGAGACAGGAGAAAGAAATCAGTCAGTTGAAAGAAATGACGAGATTGCAGAAGGAGGAACAAGAAAGACAGTGGAATAGAAAACTGAAAGAGTATGAATTTGAAACTGAACGACAAAAGGAAAAAAATAGGGTTGAATACGAGGAGAAAGTAAAGGAGCAAGGAATGAAGCAGGAAGGAGAAATCAGGAGATTGAAGGACACAACGAGATTGGAGAGGGAAGAACGAGAGGAACAATGGAATAGAAAACAAAAAGAACATGAATCTGAGGTTGACCAATTGAAAGAAAAGCTGAGGCTGGAGTACGAGGAGATAGACAAAGAACAGCGAATGAAACACAAACAGGAGATTAACCAAATTAAGAAAACCATGAAACTGGAGAAGGAAGGACAGGAGAGGAAACGAGGAAGAGTAATGAGACAGCAGCAAATGAAACACAAAAAGGAGATTAACCAAATGAAGCAAACCATGAAACTGGAGAAGGAAGGACAGGAGAGGAAACGAGGAAGAGTAGTGAGAGAACAGCGAATGAAACACAGGAAGGAAATGAGCCAATTGAAAGAAACGATGAGATTGGAAAACAAAGAGCAGGAGGAACAGTGGGAGAGAAAACAACAACTCTATGAGTGTGAAATTGAACAACTAAAACGGAGGGAGAACGAACAGCTAATGGGGCTCAGAGAGAAAGAACGACTCAGATGGGAAAGGAAAAGGAACCAGGAAGAGACAAAAAAAAGGAACCAGGAGAGAAAATGTATAGAGACACGGGAGACAGACAAAATAGAGGAGAGACTGCACGATGAAGACGGGGTAAGTGACGCACACACACGGAGGTAGTGGAGGATAAAGGGGGTGAGCTGGCGGACTGGGTAGAGACCCAGTGCGAGCACCTGGATGGCCTCCTCCAGGAACGAGGGGAGGGAGTCTGCCCCCTTGAGGCGAGTCACGACCAGGTGAGTTCGGTCGTGCTTTGCGAGGTTGAGGGGGCGAGTGCTGCGAACGGGTGCACTGAAAGCTTGGGGGGTATAGAGGCCCCGGAGACCCTTGTGGGGACACGAATCCCCAGTGTGGTTGTCCCTGTGTGTGTGGTGCAAGGTGTGAGTGCGTCCCCGTGTGTGGAAGCGACCCCGTGTGTGAGTGGTGTGGTGGCGATGGTGCCGGAGTACGTGCTTCCCAGCACGCCGTGTGTGGATGAGGCACGGAGTGCGAGTGAGGCACCGCGGGTGAGTGCCCCCGCATGCGTGAGTGAACGGCCGTGTGCAAGGTCGCTGAATGCAAGGGAGACCGTGTGTGTGAGAGAGCGGTATGTGAGGGAGATGTCGGTTGGCATGCGGGAGCACGCAGCCGCGTCTCCCGGTGTGAATGTGATGGAGTGGACTGTGTGCGTCGTAACACGCAGGTATGCGTGTGTGGAATGGAGACGGAGACGGCGACAGAGGAGAGAAAGCCGGGTAGCGGCTGTAGTTGTTTCGCGGACCGTGCCGGGTTCACCCAGCAGTGAGCACGCGGTTCGTGCTGTGCAACGCACGAGACCACCACGTGCTCGCTTGCGAGAGTGAAGTCCCGGTCCGGAAACGCACGCGGTGGATTTGCCGATCCCGCGGACGGACAAAGTTTAGGCAGGTAAATGGATTTGGACCGGACGGGTTCTCCACGCGATCGTGTGTGTTGAGCTCCAACGGGCAAAGCACATGTGTTCGCGTGGGGAACCCCTCGAGACGTGGGGCTTGTGTTTTTTTTTTATGCGCACGGTGACGTCATGGCTGCACGTGTGGTTGGAATCCGGCAGGAGGGGTATCTCTGCCGGATGGAACCGTCCAAGGAGGGACGAGGAACACGTGCAGCTGCATGACGTCACGGGCAGGTGCAAAGTGCGCGAGCTCTGAGTTGCCGCGCAGGTGCTGCGCATGGAAAAAAAAAAAAAAAAAAAAAAAGCAAGCCTCACTTTCGGGTGCACAGGATTCCTGGGCAAGGGGTGAAAGACCCCCTTGACCAGGGGCACAGGATGGAAACTAGTTAGGGGGAAGGGTGAGCTTAGTTAGACCGACTTCATGGGGCAGGGGTAAGTCCTCATGGGGTCCGTGGAATGGATTAATTAGAGGGATTATAGCGAGATTTAGGTTGGGAAATAAAATGATTTATTTGGAGACAGTGACAGACTTGTGGATGTGTAGAGTTGACGTAGCTTAGCGACGTAGTGTTAAAAGGAACGTGCTGTAGTATAAGGGACGACGTGGGAGCACGAGTTAGTTAGGGGATGTAGTTCGAAGGATGGCAGAGTTCAGCGGTGAGTATGTTGAAGAGTTGGTGATTTATGATGTGGAGACATGCTGAGTGAGTGAGGCCAGCGGGTCTGTGTGTGTGGAGTGAATGGGGAATGCATGGTGCGATGAGTGATTGGGGGGAGAAGTGACTCCCGCCCAAGGGACCCCGGGGTCAGAGTAAAGTGAGTTAGCTGGGTTAGTCAAATTGAAAAATGGAGGTCGTTTTGTTGTTGGTGGGAGTGTAGGCTCGAGACCCATTTGGAGGGGTGCAGGAGCCCTGTTGACGGGCTTGGGAGCGTGGCTGCGAAAGGTGAGTATCGCTGAGTGGGTACCCCGGGCACCAGGCTAGTCGGCCGCGGTAGGCCATGGGCCCATGGGGGGCCGGGATAGAGTAGTGGGCACGGGTGCGCCTGCTTGGTGCGGGGGCCCGGGGCGCCATTAGCCGCGTGGGCAGTGTTGTGGGCACGGGTGACCCTCGGAAAGGGGCCCGGGAGGCCGGCCTGCCACGTGTGCGTGTCAGGGGAGGTGCCATGGGGGCGACTCCCGGTGTTAGGGAGCTGGTAGGCTCGGAGGCAGTGTAGTGCCGGGGGTGCCATAGCGGGAGAATCGGCAGAGGGTCGTGCCTGCCAAAGGGAGCCACGTGTCCCAGCCAGGAGACCGTGTGAGGGCACGGAGAGAAAATTGGGGGGCGAGGCCCGAAATTGTGAGGACACCAACACAGGCGACGGGAATCTGGGTTGTTAGAACCAATAGTTTAAGCGCGAGGCGCTTGTTGAAAGCCCCGGGGTAGTTTAACAGTTAAATGGTTAGGGTAGATTAGGAGATGTACCCCTCCGCACCATCCATCCCCTCGCTGTCGTTGTGGGCCGCTGGACCCACTTTGGTTATAGATCGCCGAACTCTGGGGAGGCCATTCTGAGGCTTCGTTGGGCCTCGACACAGGACGCTAGCTCTCCCTTATTCCCCTCCGGGAAGGGAACGTAGGGGTGGGGAGTAGGCGAGGTGACAGGATAGGTTAGCCGAACAAGGACGATAAAGGGGGTTAGGGGACGATTTATAGTGGGGAAGTAAAAATAAAAACAACAAAAAAATAAGTTGGGGCTAAATTGGGGTTTGACAAATTAAGGGAGTGGGTATAGACAGTGACAGGCAAAGGCGATAGGTGGGAGGGAGACAGGTAGGTAGGTCCGAGCCCGCCTTCCAAGTGGCCAGCACCACCGCACTCCCTCCACCAACCTCCACTGAACGGCAAGAGCTGGCCAACTTCATCGGCTGGCCGTGTTTTGCTTCAAGGCGGAGGCCGGCCAACTTCGTCTGCAGCTGCTGTGCTGCAAGGCCTGTGCCGGCTGGATCGTCTGCAGCTGCTGTGCTGCAAGGCCTGTGCCGGCCAGTTCATCTGCTGGCTGTTTTTCTTCAAGGCCTGTGCCGGCCAGTTCATCTGCCGGCTGTGTTTGCCTGCAACGGCCTGGTTCTGTGGGCTGAGTTTGCCTGCAGCGGCCTTCTTCTGCGGGCTGTGTTTGCCTGCTTGCCTTTGCCATGCCATGCCCACTGCCCACGTTCACCAGCCCCGTTCAATTTTTGCTTTGCCCCCCCCCCTGTTCATTTCCATGTGCGCCAGGATCCGCAAGGCAACAGTTTGCAAGCTGCAAGAACTGCCCTGTTGGCAGCTACAACACGGGCCTGCAGTGGCGGCCCGTGCACCGTGTTTGTGTTCATGCATCCATTCGTTGTACTCATTGCGTGTGCCACTTGAGCTGGCACGGAGACTGCGTTTGTGCAGCCCATGCACCGTTGTGGTTCACTGCGTTCAGTTCAAAAGGGAAGGCCTTGGACTGCGTGTGAGCAGCCAGCCACGTTCCCTGTCACCTGCATTGTTTGAGCCAGAGACTGCATGCGGGCAGCCTGGCTCCCTGCTAACTGCTTTCTTTTGCAGAGTTCAATGATCCTGGGCCATGGTTTAGTGTAAAATTTGTAAGTTAAGGTTAAGATGTACTGTAAATATGAGTGCGCCCCCGGCATGTATGTCCTAGCGCCGGCAATTTTATTTAAGTCGTCCGTGTGAGTGAGTTTGTTTAGGTAGTTACGCAGCCCTCAGGTTATTTATTTTGGGGACACGAATACCATGAATGTCGCACTCAGGGATCCGTAGGTAAAATGTACTAGGGGAAAACTACACATGATGGCACACGAAAATTTGACGACTCGGGACGAGTCTGTAAAAAGGGGAGGGGGTAGTGTTGTGGTTACCAAATTCGCAAACCACCATTCAGGTCCCTTAGGTGAGGTATCTCGGCAAGTATATGTGTAGTTAGGCCCAAACCCGTTGTCTAGTGGGAATACATGTCATTTATGCGTGCTGCGACTCTTCAGGATAGCCGTTTTCTTTTACTATCTTTATTTTGGACCAACCGCCATGATTACCACCACAACCACAACATCAACCACCAACCACAACGCCGCTTCACCACAACCGCCACGACCTTCACGTCACACCTCGCAACCGTAGCATCGCCACCGTTCTTGCCCCGCTGTGGGTACCGGTGTTGGACTCGTGCAGGGCGCGCGTCGAACAGCGTGTACAAAATCACGGATTTTGTGCTTCAAAAACGGATCAAAAACGACACACGCCCACTTTTTGCCGTCCAATCGGTGAGCGAGGGGCGAATTGGCCCCGCCCCCAGGGCGATCGATATATGCAAATTTATGGATCAAAAAGCCTTCACGCCCACTTTTTCTCGGGCCAATGGGGAGCGAGGTGAAAGGTCAAAGGGAGGGGGTCAAAGGCGAAGCTACGGGGGGATAAAAGGACCGTGTTCGTCAGTCAGAAAAGAAGAGCAGAGTCAGGAGAGTCCAGAGGAGGAGAAGAAGGGGGTCGGAGAGTCCAGAGGCGGAGAGTAGGAGAGTCGGAAACAGAGAGTCAAGACTTCGCGGGCGGTGGAGCTGCTCGTCGTGTGCGTTGGAGTCGGAACGGAGGGGACGGAGCTGTGGAAAGGCGGCGACACCAGACGAGGGGGTGCTCGCGTCGTGCAGGGAGCTGCACCCGAGGGAGGCCGACAGCGCGACCTGGCCGAGGTGGAGACGCTCGTCGCGGGATAATAAAGATCCTCTATACCCCGAGCATCAGCAACCCCCTCCTGTTTCCCCCCGCGCTGAGATAGTGCGACCAAGGGGGCCCCTTTCCCACCCCCTACCAGACACCGTCCGCGAGGCCCGCGGAGTTGAGGCGCCATCGCCGCTCCGCGTCTCATCACCAGACAGGTAGGCGCGACCCGGTCTCGGCCTCAGGCCCGCCTCATCTTTGAGGGTCCTCTATTCTTTTCCTTGGTTTTGGGTATGTGTTGTCGGCGCCGTCTGTGAAGTAGAATTGTATAAGTGTTGCCGTGTGCTCGGTAGTCGGTATTAGCTCTGCATTGTGTTTTCGCTTTTACATTTGCTTTTTGTGTAAATTGCATTGTGTCTTTTCTGTGTGCTTTTGGTGGAATTGAATGTGTGCTTCCCGTGTGCCGCGAATAAATGTGCTTTATTGTTGAACTGTTTCCCGCTTCGCTTCGTCATTTCTTTCTTTGAATCCTCATCTTGCTTCACGTAAAGGGTTGGTAGTGGGCTGAATACGCCCGATAATTAATCGAACCGTCGAGGTCGACGATAACACCGCTCGGTTATTCTGATAGTACGGAACAGGTCGCTTAAGTGGCCCGTGTCCGAAGTCGACCTGCGGCGAGGTGCGATCGCCCCGTCTACCCTCCGCGTGGGTACTTAGGTAGGTCGAATTTGGCGAGCAACCCTATCCCACGCGGGGGCTGATTGGCTCGATCGCGGTGAGACCGAAAGGTCCACCCGTGACTGGTTCCCGGCGTTAGTCCGAGAGGGTCACGACTGGATTGTCCGTCCGGTGGGCGACGTGCCGCGATTCGAGTTACGTGGCCGTCAGTACGCCGGCGGGCGCGAATCCGCAACAATATTTATAGTAATTGCACGCAGTTGCTTTGTTTGCCACAAAACTTATAGCATTGCATCAATAGCATTTCATCACATAGTCTTTGCCAACAAAACAGGAAAGCCGTGATGGTGAAAATCAGGAAAATACCACAGAATTATTTCAAACTTTAACCTGATGCTTTTCCTTATCACCATGAAGTGGCCATGACCACTTATGAAGAAACAATGTTGTGCAAAAATAAATCAGTGGTGCCACCGTCCACTAACCTGAGCAACGTTGTCCCCTGACCTTTGACATAATTAGCTATTGGAGGAGATTTTATTTTGTAGTGGTCGTGTTGATTAACATTCTGACCCTTCAAATCGATTTAATACATCACATCTCGGTAATGATGAATGACAAGTCTTGCTATCCATGTCGTTTTTGTTCCCCGCCCCTCTGACAAGGTTGGAGACGGGGATATTAAAGTGAGCCGCTGGACCGGCACAACAAAAATGCACATAACTCAAAATTGCGTGAATATTTTTGTATCTTTGTAAACCTCCACATGCACTCTCTGAACCCAAGAGCTCTTTAGTAAGGTATCATTCAGCATTGTACGTGCTGTGGTTACGACGTTTACCCCTTTCAGACATAATCTTTCCATTTACATTGATATGTAGATAGATAGACACATATATGTAGATACAGGGTGTCCATAAAGTCCTTTTACAACTTTGAACTTTTATAACTTTTGATGTACACATGATAGAAACAAACTGTAAATTGCATATGAAAACATAACTCAAAAACATCCCAAAATGCAAAGCTCATCTGCATCTGATTTGTACTTAAACTGAACTTGATGAAAACAACAGCTAAAAAAATATATATATTTTTTTTTTGTACGTTTTATTCACTTATGTTCTCTGTGTTCTCATAATAAATGTTTGTTGAAGATTTGCTGACAAAAGCTCAAATGGCAAAAAAAAGAAAGTTATGGTCTGGACAGACACACTGAAGCTCAATGGTAAATAAATAAAGAAATACGGAATGAGATTAAAAGACGGAACGGCCGGATCGCGCTTCACGCACTATCATTACGTAACACTAGCAGGGTGCCCACTCTGCAGGTGATCTTGTCCCAAGCATGCAATATGTTCTGCTGATGCATACCTTTATTTTGGTGGTGTATGGGCAACTGACAGCTCTGTCGAGGCAAAAAACAATAACCTAGGTTATGTGCAAGAAGCAAAAACATACGTACTGCTTATAATTCAAAACAACTCAATGCACTGGAAAACGGTGGGGACAGGAATACTGTACTGTAAATGGTAGACGAGTAATACTTCCACCTCGAGGCTGCGTGACATCATACACATTTACATAGAGAATGTGTGTCATTCCACCTTCCCTCAAGACCACTGGCAAAGATTTTTTTAAAACACACCCCTATACATTAATTGGAGTCATGCTGATCCTATGTAGCAAGTCTGGATGGAATTAGCCCCCAACTGTAGAAGTAGTAGTGTGACAAACAAACACACAAACACCGGTCCGTGAATCATAGTGAGGATAAGGGAAGAAAGGGGGAAGTGATTGTGAATTTAATGTTCCATCTACATTTACTTTTTAACATTGTTCTTAACAAATAGGAACAGGAACAACGCAGGCATGATAGACCGAATGGCCTGCTCATGTACCAAAGTTCCCTGTGTATATTTGTGTAATGTTGTTAAGAACAGGAAGAAATGGGGAGGGAAGGACAGAGAGTTGGGGGTGAGAGCGCATGGAGTTGAAAGAGGGGGATTGAGAAGTTGGGAAGGGGGGGGTGAGGTCTTGGGATTTGGGGCAGTTGAGGACTTGAAGAAGAAAGGGGGAGGGGATGACAGAGTTGAGTGGGGGGAGGGAGTGCAGAGAGGAGACAGAGTGGGGTTTGAGGGATTTCAGGCTTTTGAGGGGGTATTTGGGGGGGGGAGTTGAGGACATTGGGTTGAGAGGGGTTTTGAGGATTTGAAGAAAGGGGAAGGGGAGCACAGAGTTTGGATGTGGTGGTAAGGGGGGCAGAGAGAGGTGAGAGTTGGGAGGGGGGGTAAAGGACATGGAATTGTGTGTGGGTGTCAGGAGGGGGGAGGGGTTAGGGACCTGAAGTCACATTTTACATGATGCAAAATTTTTATGGGTCCGTGATAGTCCCGTTGTGTCTCTTGGGTCTGTCGGCTCTTTTGGGTCCTCTTGGTGTTTTGTGTCCTCTGGGTCTTTTGGGTCCTTGGGGTCTTTTGGATGCCCTGCATCTTTTGGGTCCTCTGGATATTTTGGGTGTTCGGGGTCCCCAGAGTCTTTTGCGTCCTTTGCGCCTTTTGGTTTCTCAGGGTATTTGGACATTTTAGGTCTTTCGGGTCCTCGGGGTCTTTTTGTTACATGGGGTCTTTTGGGTGTTTTGGTTTGGGTGTTTTGGTGTGTTTGGTCTTTCGGGTCTTTTGAGTCATTGGGGTCTTTTGTGTCTTGTGAGTCTTTTGAGTATTTAAAGGTCTTCGGGGTCTTTCAGGTCTTCGAGATCTTTTGGGTCTTCAGGGTGTTTTGGGTCTTCAAGGTCATATTTTAGGTATTTGGGGTCTTTTGGGTCTTATTTTAGGTATTTCAGGTCTTTTGGGTTTTGGAGTATTTTGGCTCTTCGGGATCTTCTGGGTCTTTGGGATCTCCTGGGTCTTTTAGGTCTTCAGGGTCTTTCAGGGTCTTTGAGATCTTTAAGGGTCTTGGGGGTATTTTTGGTCTTCAGGGTCTTTTCAGGCTTTTTGATCCTCAGGGTTTTTGGGGTTATTGGGGTCATTTAGGTACTCAGGGTCGTTTGGGTCCTCAGGGTGGGGGTCTTTTGGGTCCTTTGGGCACTTTAGATTAAGTATTTCAGATTACAATTGTGGGTGATGTCAGGTCAGTTGTCCAATGGGTGAAGAGCGAACATACATATATACACTTGTTCCATTATATGTAGATTACTCAGCAGTAACTGGAGAATGTTTTCAAGAATTTGAAAATTGGATTGAAGGATGTATTAGGAAATATGGCGATGATGTTGAAGCCTAATTTTTTTTAACTGTGTTGAGTAAAAACTTGATGAATTATACTTTCATGCACCATTTACAGTTTGTTTCTATCAGGTGTACATCAAAAGTTTAAAAAGTTCCCAAAGTTCCAAAAAGATGTTATGAACACTCCATATATATAATATATTGTTGTGGTTTTGATGAGTCCCAAAGAGATAAAACCACAACAATATATACACACGCTATACATGTACCTTGTTAGGTGCATAAGACTCTTTTATCTCGTTTGAAGAACTTTTTGAACGCCCCATGTCGGTTATACATACTGCGCCTCGTTGCTTTGTGCACACTGGCCTTCGACAAGCAAATTTCAAAAAGGCTTCCATTAACAACATTCGGCCTTGCGACCAACACCTTCACGTGGGATTAACTGGTCTTTTGGGTCCTTGGGATCTTTTGTGTCTTTAAGGGTCTTTGAGGATAAGGATGTGTCTTTAAGGATGGGGAAACTAGGTCACAAAACGACATCAAATGAAATTCAATAAGTACAACAACAGCAAAAGCATTATTGATGAATCATTCAAAGGAATGCGTTTTTAAACATATTTACAGTGGTTACTCAGAGTTACTCAGGGGATGCAGTGGAGTACGTGGGTAATCCGTTAAAATGACGGTTTGTGGCATTTCAATAACAGCTCGATTCAGTGGTAAGCAAAATGGAAGTGCTGGGAAATGTATGTGTGATCCGCAAGGTAGGGTGTGTATGTATTCACTAGTAATGTGAGGTTTTATATGTATATTTCGATATCATGGAATGTGCTAGATCATAATACATGAGAGCCTCTAGCAATGCAAGTAAACATCTATAGGTGAAGCTTTCTGCTCTGGTTAGAGAGTTAGAAAATGAAGTTCCATTGCTTGACTCACTGAGTGTATAGACACAGCTGAGGTCATGAATCTCCTGATGTGGACCCACGATCCAGGTTGTGGACCCAGTGATTGGAGAGGTTGTGGGTTGAAAGGGTGAAAACATCTTTCTATAAAGAACAGTCTAGTTAATGATCTAGGCAGTCGGAAAATCAATCAATGCACTTTAAAATGACAAGGTCTTAATTTATGCATATACAACGATTTCAAGATTTGCGAAAAAGTTAAGTATTACATATCGGGTGTTGTGGAATTGGTATCATTTACAATGTTCTTTAAATGTCAATGTAAAACATTAGTAATAGCAATTGCTGTTCAATTAATGAGTCTAATTGCAGGAACAGTTGTGTGTGTGTGTGTGTGTGTGTGTGTGTGTGTGTGTGTGTGTGTGTGTGTGTGTGTGTGTGTGTGTGTGTGTGTGTGTGTGTGTGTGTGTGTGTGTGTGTGTGTGTGTGTGTGTGTGTGTCTCTCCCCTGTGCAAATCGTGCTAATAACTCGGTGAAGGCTCATGGGGTTGTTCACTATATTAAATTCCGAAGAGATCTGTGAGCTGTCCCTTGCCATGCTCAAAAGGTGACTGTGCAGTTTGAAAGGCTGCGATGCCATGGTCGAACAGTACATTTACATCACAGCATCACTCTTTGCTTTTGAATCTAGAAAACAAAAGGGAAATCTGATTCAGGTTTATAAAAAATTCTCTTATGGAATTGGCAGCAGTCGACCAAATTTTCTAATCCCACAGAGTCTGCAATAAACTCGAGGACATGATTCGTCCATGCATGAGAGAAGACAGATAATCAACTTGAGGAGGAATACATTATTCCATTGAATGTTACTCGTGGCTGAATCACAAACTTCTTCATGAGTTTTGTATTGCCTGGGTTTATGAACTCTTTTCAAAACCAAACTACACAAACACTGGCCATGAAGTACACACCAGTTTTGGCATAAAGAGGAGTGGTGAGGAATTGGAGGGCTATGTCTAAGTTGGAGCTCTTGAGGATCAAAAGTCAGTGATGTGATGCCAATAAAAGAGGTATCTCGGTATTGAAGTATCTCACCTGTAAACACAAGATACAAAGTAGCTTTATGTGTTCGCAAGATTGCATTCTGTCGTATTTTTTCATGACGAGGTGTTATGAACATTATGAAAATGGAGATGTGAGCACCATGTCACGGATCACTTTGATGTAGAAAACATATATGGAGTGTTACGTTTTGTTTGACTTGTTTGAACACCCCCAAACATCTTGTATTTGCAATTTCATTCCAGCAAAGTGAATTGAGAAGCCAATATATATGCCACTTGCCACCAAAATGCGATGCCTTTACAGGTCTGATGTGAATTCAGTTAGTATTTGTGACAACTACATTTATTTGCTTGGAGTACCCACTACAGTTTCAGCACGAAGCAGAGTCTAATAATTGGTCTCAATGGTGGCTTGCAAGGCGGGGCGGAAGTGGGGGGGGGGAGTGGGGATGGGGGTGGGGTGGGGTTGTTAATTAATCCCTCTTGCTGGTGTACCAATTCTGAGGTTTACGCCAACCTCTTTAAGGACGAAAATGCAATAGAATGCAGCAGTGTGTATGTTGTAAGCCCCAATACTGGCAGTTTATCCGCTTTCGACACAGAGCGGGTGGGTTCGCCCCACTCTTGGCACTTTGTCTGCCTTCGCCACTGCATGGGTGGGTGGGTTAGCCCCCATTCTTGGCAGTTTATCCACCTTCGACACTGGGTGGGTACCGGGTTAGCCTCAGTCCTGGCAGTTTATCTGCCTTCAACATTGGGTGGGTTGCCTTACCAGCCAGCAGAGCGAGTTGCGGAGCCAAAAGCTCATTCGAGCCCCCGCGGCAACTTGGGAGGGCTAACGATAGGCATAATTAGAGCCCTATTAGATAACCACTGAAATATGCTCAAATTCAAGGCAGCTGCATGTCAGCCCCCTCACAAAAGAAATATTGATTCAAGAGTTAGCGCACCAGTGAGCAGGGTTATTATTTAAATTATTTGCTGTTTGACATTTCCACACTAAATTCCAGCAACAAGCAAACGCGACTTTTTCTTTCCTAGATAGCCAAGCGTCATGCGGTGGGGTATAATTAAGTGTAACCTTGCTTTCACTAAGCTGTGGCATGGATACAGAACTTGTACAATACAGGTACTGCAGTCTCTTCGAAGCCGATGAAGTGAACAAGATGGTGGGAACAGGTTATTGTTTACCATCAGCTTTCGATTATACTAGGGTTACTGTATTTAAACTTTGAAAAAAAGGACACTCAAGAGAGAGACACTCCAAAAAAAAAAGAGTATACTTTTTTTCAAGAGTTTCCTTCATGTATCGAGCAATCGTATCAGCAGTCTCATTCAATGTGTTCCGGACATCGATTAATTTTGACTGCAAACCACGATTTTTACAATCAAAATATTGAATTGTTACTGGAAATATTGTGCTTTTCTGAGTCCACATTGGATTGTAAATCAATAACACCTTTATTTGCCACACACACATATGTACCAGCTCTACATACCAAGCACTCAGCTTCCCATTCTTTGAGACAACTTCAAAAACATGGGAATTTTATCTTTAGTTCTGCGGTGAACTTACACTTTCGTTTTGGCATTGTGTTTGGGGGTAGGAAAATAAAATATCAAATAAAGAGCTCTTAAAGAAAATCTAACAAGTGTGTACGGTAATGAATGAGCACGCCACTGGTCTCTTTCTCTGTCTCTGTCTGTCCGTGTGTGTGTCTCTGTCTCTGTCTGTCTGTGTGTCTCTGTCTCTGTCTCTGTTTGTCTGTGTGTCTCTGTCTGTCTGTGTGTCTCTGTCTCTGTCTGTCTGTGTGTGTGTCTGTCTCTGTCTGTCTGTGTGTCTCTCTCTCTCTCTCTCTCTCTCACTCACTCTCACTCTCACTCTCACTCTCACTCTCACTCTCACTCTCACTCTCACTCTCACTCTCACTCTCACTCTCACTCTCACTCTCACTCTCACTCTCACTCTCACTCTCTCTCACTCTCAGATTGGACAGGAAGTAGACACATGAGTGTGATGTTGAAACCCATCCATTTCACTATGAGAGAGTAGTATAGACTTGTACTAAACTGTTTGAGTCCAAACATTACCTAACCACATTTTCTCACCATAGGAAAATGTACAAAAATGTTTAACCATTTAAATAAGGTAAAAAAGTATCCCAAATCTTAAATTGTATCCCTTTGAAAATTCAAAAGCAAAAAAACGGCAAAATCCCGGACATTTTTACATATTAAAAAAAACCGACTGGACGGAGATTTAAGGACCGAAAGGGAGGACATGTCCGGGAAAAACCGGACATATGCTGCCCTAGCTTAACACAATCTTTTGAAGATTGTTTCTCCTTTACAGGTAGATGAATTAACTCAAATAGCTTTCATACTTTTATTGTTATGTATAAACATCGGGGCAATACCCCTGGGTGCTCACTTGGTAGTGGCTGGATAAGAGAACCAGGGAACCACTGGACGGCATGGACAACCCACAAAATATGTAACGGAGAAGAAAGTAACTACCTATGGATTTTTTTGTTTTATGCCGTGCACAAACTTTGGTACATCACGGGTGATAAAGGTTGTGGTCAAGTTTCATCGAAATTGTGTCTGTGGTGTTGGAGAAGAAAAGAAATCCATGTTTTGGGGAGCAACCCCCCCCCCCTCCCATAGAAACCCTCAGACCCTAATTCTTTTAATGGTGTGAACAATCTTTGGTACCCTCACGGGTAATGAAAGTTGTGGTCAAGTTTCATCGGAATTATGTGTGTCGTTTCTGAGAAGTAAGCAAATACCTCTTTTGGGGGACAACTTCCTACTCAAGCCCTTAAACCCCAATTTTTTTTAGTGGTGTGAACAATCTTTGGTACATCGTGGGTGATGAAGGTTGGAGTCAAGTTTCATCAGAATTGTGTTTGTAGTTTCTGAGAAGAAAGCAAATAAATATTTGGGGGGGGAAACCCACCCACTTACACCCCCATAGACCCCGACCGTTTTTTAATGCCATGAACCGTCTTTGGTACATCACAGGTGATGAGGTGGTGGTCAAGTTTCATCTAAATTGTGTGTGTAGTTTCAGAGAAGAAAGCAAGTACATATTTTAGGTTTTGGGAGGCAACCCCTCCTTATATCCTCTTAGACCCTGATTTTTCTTACGTCATGAACAAACTTTAGTACATCATGGGTGATGAAGGTTGAAGTCAAGTTTCATCGGAATTGTGTGTCGTTTTTGAGAAGAAAGCAAATACCTCTTTTGGGGGGGAGCAACCCCCCCCATAATACTCCCTCCATAGACCCCCTCAGACCCCAATTTTTTCAATGCCATGAACAAATTTTGGTACCTCACGGTGATGATGGTTGTGGTCAAGTTTCTTCAGAATTGCATGTGTTGTTTCAGAGAATAAGTTGCAAGTAATGTGGATGGATGGACGGACGACGCACCATCCCATAAGCTCCCGGAACTACCTTCCAGGTGAGCTAAAAATCAGATGAAATGTTTCAAAAGCATTTCATAATCCCTTGTATCTTGTCCGCCTTATTTTGTTGAAGTAATGTGTCAGGTTTAATGCAGACTTGTCATAAC
>NC_140972.1:62109713-62114713 GCF_056783735.1 Eptatretus burgeri | reverse complement strand
TAACAGTGTGCCAAAGTTCATGCTTGTATCATCAAAGGCACAATTCCCCCAAATATTTCACTTATCTGCCAGACTATATGAAGGAGGGGGGAGAGAGAAAGGAGTGAGGAAGGGGGGAAGAGCAAGGAAAGGGGGGGGGGAGAGCGATGCCTCACAAAACATCACTATACACTCTGGGAGGGGGATTGGGAGCGAGGAGGAGGGGCGAAGTGGGATGGGGAGGCGGTTTGAGAGGAAATAAACATGGGGGGAGGAGTTCTCGACTTGCGTTTGGTAGTGGGACTTGTGGAGAAGGGGGTTGGGGGGTTAGTGCAGGATTGAACAAAATAGGGTTCGTTAAATAAAACAGCACGTTAACATAGCATATGGAGACCGCCCAGAGATGTCCATGTGGGGTGGAAGGGGGGGGGTTTGGGAGGAGGTAAGGTGAGTGGAGGAGGAGGGAAGCAGCATGAGGGGAAGGTAAGGCAGCATGAGGGAAATGGAAGGCAGCGTGAGGTTAAGGGAAGGGAATATGGTGTTGGGGGAAGGCAGCGTGAGGGGAACGGAAGGCAGCACAGGGGGAGGGGAGAGCAGCATGGTGGAGGGGGGGCAGCATGACAGGCTGGAAGGGAAGGCAACACGAGGGGGGGGGTAGGGAAGCGTAATAAAATGCACCGAAACAGCAAAAATTTCGATTTAACTACCGAGTTAAATAGAAAATGGTCAAGAGCACTTAAAAAGGTAACTACCGGTAACTACCGAGTTAAATAGAAAATGGTCAAGAGCACTTAAAATGTCATTTAAAATGACATCTCCCTTAAAGGAGATGTCCCCATGGGTTAAATAGAAAAATATTTAACCACCAGGTTTAATCACCGTGCAGGAACATTCAAAACCCACGCTATCTACCTGGCAAAGGCCTGCATGCATGCATGCTCACACATGCAGCGACCTTTGCACCCCTCTGGTCAGAGGAGTTGGAGAGAGAGGGAGGGGATGGAGAGAGAGAGAGAGAGGGGTTGGAGAGAGAGGGAGGGGTTGGAGAGAGAGGGAGGGGTTGGAGATAGAGAGAGAGATGGGTGGGAGGGAGACGGGGTTTGGGGTGGGAGAGAGAGAGAGAGTGAGAGAGAGAGAGAGAGAGAGAGAGAGAGAGAGAGAGAGAGAGAGAGAGAGAGAGAGAGAGAGAGAGAGAGAGAGATAGGGGTGGGGGAGAGAGAAATGGGAGAGAAGTGGGAGAGAGAGAGAGGTAGGTGGGAGCAAAGGAGGTGGGGGAGAGAGAGAGCGCTGGGGTGGGAGAGGGAGATGGGGTGGGGGAGAGAGGGAGAGAGAGAGAAAGATGGGAGAGAGAGAGAGGGAGGTGGGTGGGAGAGAGGGAGGTGGGTGGGAGAGAGGGAGGTGGGTGGGAGAGAGGGAGGTGTGAGAGAGAGAGAGTTGGGTGGGAGAGAGTTGGATGGGTGGGAGAGAGAGAGAGAGCTAGGAGAGAGAGAGCTAGGAGAGAGAGAGCTAGGAGAGAGAGAGGTAGGAGAGAGAGAGGTAGGAGAGAGAGAGGTAGGAGAGAGAGAGGGAGGGGAGAGAGAGAGGTAGGAGAGAGAGAGAGGTAGGAGAGAGAGAGAGGTAGGAGAGAGAGAGGTAGGAGAGAGAGAGGTAGGAGAGAGAGAGGTAGGAGAGAGAGAGGTAGGAGAGAGAGAGGTAGGAGAGAGAGAGGTAGGAGAGGTAAGAGAGAGGTAGGAGAGGTAAGAGAGAGGTAGGAGAGGTAAGAGAGAGGTAGGAGAGGTAAGAGAGAGGTAGGAGAGGTAAGAGAGAGGTAGGAGAGAGGTAGGAGAGGTAAGAGAGAGATAGGAGAGGTAAGAGAGAGATAGGAGAGGTAAGAGAGAGAGAGGTAAGAGAGAGAGAGGTAAGAGAGAGAGAGGTAAGAGAGAGAGAGAGGTAAGAGAGAGAGAGGTAAGAGAGAGAGAGAGATAAGAGAGAGAGAGAGGTAAGAGAGAGAGAGAGGGAAGAGAGAGAGAGGTAAGAGAGCGAGAGAGGTAAGAGAGAGAGAGAGGAAAGAGAGAGAGAGAGAGAGAGAGAGAGAGAGAGAGAGGAGAGAGAGAGAGAGAAAAGAGAGAGAGAGAGGTAAGAGAGAGAGAGAGGTAAGAGAGAGAGAGAGGTAAGAGAGAGAGAGAGGAAAAAGAGAGAGAGAGGTAAGAGAGAGAGAGAGAGAGAGAGAGAGAGAGAGAGAGAGAGGAGAGAGAGAGAGGTAAGAGAGAGAGAGAGGTAAGAGAGAGAGAGAGAGAGAGAGAGAGAGAGAGAGAGAGAGAGAGAGAGAGAGAGAGAGAGAGAGAGAGAGAGAGAGAGAGAGAGAGAGAGAGAGAGAGAGAAAATCGGGGTGGGAGAGAGGGAGGTGGGAGATAGAGAGATGTGAATGGGAGAGAGTGAGAGGGGGAGAGAGAGGGAGAGGGAGTGAGGAGAGGACGTCTAGTTTAACATGCATCCGATAGACAGCACACACAGTGATGAATCACCCTGCCTCTGAAATGTCGGGATGACAGTTTAAGCTGGGTCAGGATTTGAACCAAGGCGAGAGCTTAGAGCGAGTGTGTTAACCTTTCAGCGATCTTGCCATGATGTGGCAATTAATTGCTTTGTAACAACTGAAAACATTTTTTATTCATTGTAATCATGTCATTTATTTTGCCTTCTTAACTCTGGAGATGGCCCCATGGAGAACCATGCTGCATTTTGCTATTGAAGCTTGAAGAATGCTTGCCAAGTGGCTTAACCAGTGAAGCAAATACTACAACAAAACGGTTGAAGAAACTTTTAAAAACGAAACGTTTATTTACCTTCACCACCGAAGGTGCAAGAGGTTATGTTTTCACACCTTTCTGTCTGTTTGTCTGTTTGTTTGTATGCAGGATATTTCAAAAAGTTGTGGACAGCTTCGGATTAAATTTTGTGGACAGGTTAGGTCTGTGACAAGGACGAACTGATTAGATTTTGGTGAAGAGCCGAATCTGGATCCAAATATGATAATTTTTTAAAAGTGATTCTTCACCATTGAGAGATAGGGCGAAACCGATATATAGCACAATATCGCAAAAAATTGTGGACGGATTGGGACGAAATTTGGTGGACACGTCGGGTGTGTGACAAGGAAGAATTTATTCAATTTTGGTGAAGATCCGGAGCTGATAATTTTTTAAGTGATTCTTCACCATTGAGAGATTGGGCCAAAAACGATATACAGCATGATATCTCAAAAAGTTATTAGCCCGATATGTTCTCGTGGATCAGGCATTGCATGCTGGAGGTATGCACTCTACCGAGTGCCCTTCTAGTTTATTTATATGTATCTATCTATCTATGCTGAAGTGACGGGTGGTAAAATGAAAGATCTTACAAAATGTGAAACATGGTGAACAATAAAATTGCACATTTTCAGCGTGTGAGCCACAGCCCAATGCACCACATGACAATGAGGGGCCAAATTCAGATGAATGGGTCCTGAACCTTGTTCAAGTCGATCGATATATTCATTGACAGTGCAAATATTGTAAAGCGCTTGCCAAGTGGCTTAAGCACTCAAGTAAGCACTCCAACAAAATGGTTGATAAGGAATGGTTGGCTTGGCAAGCGATCACCAATCGGTCATATAAACACTCAGAGATGCCCGGAATGTCAAGCAATGTCCGAATTGGACAAATGAACACCCTTTTTTTATCAGTCAGAACTACTGCTGAAGTCAATAAAGAAGTTTAAATTTTGAGATTCAGCAGAGATTAAGAGATTCTTGAGGTTACGGCATGTGCGGAAATGAAATGAAATCACGAATGCAGGCATCTCTGGGCGTTTATAAGCATTGTAATATATCCAGTGATTCATAGGTTTGATGATCAGGTATTCGATGGTATGAGTGACGAAAGTGAAAAAAATAACCTTTATCATGAAGAAACCATTGTGCCCTGTTCCCAAGTCAAGGCATTGTTGATAATTCCCAAATAAACTGCCGAATTATGACCCCAGCAAGGGACGGCGAAGTGACCAAGGATGCACCTGATAAAGGAAATAATTAAATAAGGGCATTAATTATCTTCAAAAGGGGTGTGTTAATTAACTGAAACACAAGATTTTCACTCATGCACTACTTTAGAGTTCCCTTAATAAACATGCAAAGTTTCAGCCTGATAGGTTTTATGGCTTTGGAATTTTGAAGGAGACGGACAAACGGACTGACTGACACACTGACATACATTAGTGTAGAAGGTGCAGTCCCAGGAAACATGGCATAGGCTTCTGAGAGTATGGTTGTCCATCGAAGATTGCAGACCCTGCCAAAATATATGGCAACCAAGAATGAATTGGCCATTTCTCCGACCATGCAAGCCAGATTATTTCATTCATTTTTTGCATTAAATCACTGGAAATAATTGCAGAATTAATAAGGAATAGGGATTCCTTCTGTACCCTCATTGTATACAAAGTCTGATACAAATAGTGAACTTTCTACAGAAACACCTTTTCCAATCGGAAATATTTTCCTTATCTTTTGGCAGATTGGGTGTCACACAAGCCCCTTCTCCTGTTTGCCAGGGACACGAGATGAGTATTGGGATGGGGAAACAATCAAATGTCATTGAAAATGGCATAAAGGGTTTGATTTGCTCGCTTGTCACCGGACCAGTCACACTTGCCTCGTGTACCTGCAACACCTCCTTTTCTGTGGATCATTTGCCATTTCAGGGATGAAGAACATTGAGCAGAGCAAACAACATTGCGAACTCGTCTCTCTGTCGATGTCTATACCTCTTTCATATTAATGAGCCACGGCAGATTTGTCGTAATAAACTTATTCCCAAATGCGACACGTTTCCAATTAAATTAAAGGGGCCACTGTGAGATCTACTACACCCATCTCCCACCCCCCCCCTCTCCAGGGCTGCTGCCACTGCTGCTGCTGCTGCTGCTGATGATGATGATGATCCTCCTGCTTATACATGCCATACAGGACGAGATACATATGAGTATCGAATGCAGGTTCT
>NC_140972.1:62092213-62099713 GCF_056783735.1 Eptatretus burgeri | reverse complement strand
TGGTTCGTGCTCCGTCACCCTGAGCGAGTGGTCCGTGCTTCGTGCTCCGTCACCCTGAGTGAGTTGTTTTCTGAAATACCCGATTTCCAAGCCATTTACCTTATTAAAGTGTTGTCCTTATTCCCGAGCCAAATTTTTCCCACCCATCCACACGCAGCTGTTTATAATGAATGTTTGTAACATACCCCTGAAACATCAACACAAATGGAACGTTGTTTTTCGGTGGAAGCTAATCAAGGCTTCCTGGTTGTTTGCAGTACGTACTGTAGTTGAAAATTGCACTGACTCTAACTTGCCGATTCCCCAAATATTGCTAATATCGGCCGTGTGTGTGTGTGTGTGTGTGTGTGTGTGTGTGTGTGTGTGTGTGTGTGTGTGTGTGTGTGTGTGTGTGTGTGTGTGTGTGTGTGTGTGTGTGTTTTTTGTTCAAAAAGCACAAAATATTCTTTCTGCTAACTCCCCTACCCCCATCTCTCTCTCCCATCCTTGCTCGACCCCCTCCCAATACAGTGCAGTACCCTCCTCCTGCATCGTCCGTCTCTCTCTCTCTCTCTCTCTCTCTCTCTCTCTCTCTCTCTCTCTCTCTCTCTCTCTCTCTCTCTCTCTCTCTCTCTCTCTCTCTCTCTCTCTCTCTCTCTCTCTCTCTCTCTCTCTCTCTCTCTCTCTCTCTCTCTCTCTCTCTCTCTCTCTCTCTCTCTCTCTCTCTCTCTCTCTCTCTCTCTCTCTCTCTCTCTCTCTCTCTCTCTCTCTCTCTCTCTCTCTCTCTCTCTCTCTCTCTCTCTCTCTCTCTCTCTCTCTCTCTCTCTCTCTCTCTCTCTCTCTCTCTCTCTCTCTCTCTCTCTCTCTCTCTCTCTCTCTCTCTCTCTCCCCCCCCCTCACCTCTGTGTGTCTCTCTCTGTCTCTCTGTCTCTCTGTCTCTCTGTCTCTCTGTCTCTCTGTCTCTCTCTCTCCGTCTCTCTCTCTCCGTCTCTCTCGCTCCGTCTCTCTCTCCGTCTCTCTCTCTCCGTCTCTCTCTCTCTCCGTCTCTCTCTCTCCGTCTACCTCTCCGTCTCCCTCTCAGTCTCCCTCTCAGTCTCCCTCTCAGTCTCCCTCTCCGTCTCCCTCTCCGTCTCTCTCTCTCCGTCTCTGTCCATCTCTCTCTCTCCGTCTCCGTCTCTCTCCGTCTCCGTCTCCGTCTCTGTCCATCTCTCTCTCTCCGTCTCCGTCTCTCTCCGTCTCCGTCTCCGTCTCCGTCTCCCTCTCCGTCTCTCCTCTCTCTCTCTCTCTCTCTCTCTCTCTCTCTCTCTCTCTCTCTCTCTCTCTCTCTCTCTCTCTGTCTCTGTCTCTCTCTCTGTCTCTGTCTCTCTCTCTGTCTCTGTGTGTCTGTCTCTCTCTCTGTCTCTGTCTCTGTCTCTCTCTCTCTGTCTCTCTCTCTGTCTGTCTCTCTCTCTCTCTCTCTCTCTCTCTCTCTCTCTCTCTTTCTCTCTCTCTCTCTCTCTCTCTCTCTCTCTCTCTCTCTCTCTCTCTCTCTCTCTCTCTCTCTCTCTCTCTCTCTCTCGCCCCCTGCTGGTCGTTGGTGAGTCGTGCATGGGTGTGGCGTCATGGCGGCTCTGTGTGTGCAGCTGTGAGTATTGTGCTGTGTTAGTGTTGTTCCTGTCCCTATTTCGTTTCCCTCTGTGTCCCCGTACGTGTTTGTGGAGTTTTTTCCCTGTTTCCCTTCCTGCTGAGACGAGAGAGAGAAGGAGAGCGCGCACGGTCGGTGCTTTGTGGGTTTTCCTTGAAACCTTCGGGTTTCTGGGCCTACTTTTTCATCTGCCTTGTTTTCATAGGCCCGCCGTTTATCGGTGGTTTAGCTTCTTCCTTATACTCTTCCTTTCCCTTATACTTCATTTGACCCCACTTGCTGGTTGCTTGTGACGGTTTTCCTTTGTTAAACTTAAACTTCTCTTCTTTTGCTTTAAGCTATGGCAAACGGACGTTTGCACAATAGTGTGTACGAGTCACTCACTCGGAAAAATGGAGTGACAATTACTCCACCTGATGGAGTTAGTGTTGAAAACGTGGTGATGGCTCTGGGAGAGCTCGTAGGAATCGAGAATGTTCTCGCCGCTTCAAAAATGAGCCAACGTGTGGTGGTTTTCTTGTCGGAGGAGCGACACGTGGCTCAGGCGGTCGAAACCGGTCTATCCGTTCCGCCGGACGTCTTCGTCAATGTTAGTTATCTCGATACGATGGCGGTAAAATTAACACTGTCCAACATCCCGCCCTTCTTCTCGAGTGAGGAGATTGTCGCTGCATTAAGCGTTTTTGGCACAGTTGTGTCATGAATCTCCATGATTCCACTTCGTCTCCGCTCTGACGCTTCGGTTCGCCACATCATGTCGTTCCGACGTCATTGCTATATCATTCTAAAAAACAACGCTCAATCGCTCAATGCAGTTATGACTTTAAAAACTAAAAACCGCAATTACCAGATTTATATCGCAACGGAGACCACAACTTGTTTTATCTGTGGTGAATCGGGACATTTAAAAAGTGATTGCCCCAAGAATATATTAAGTGGAATATCTAGTGTGGTCGAACCCATTGAGACGAATAGTGGTATATCTAGAGTTGGGAACGTTGGTGACGCTTCAAACTCGAACAATCTGCCTGGGCCGCCGAGAGTGGAGGTAAATCCCCCCCTGACAGATGACGAAAGCTTCACCGTTGTTCCTTCAAAAAGGAAACATAAATTGAAGCATTTAAATGATAACAATAGTCAAGATGTGACGGCGAGCTGTGCAAAAAAGATGGCGCCGGCTGCCGAGAATAATGACTCGTGTTTGGAAGCAACAATAGATGCTCTTTTTAAAACGAAAAATCCATTTGATGTAATTGCTCCAGAGGATGATGACTTTTTTGTCGGTGGGGTTAGTGAACATGAGGAGGAGATTGGTTTTGTGCAGCAGGGAGCACACGTGACCACTCCCATAGTCACAGGCACCTTGGATATTAACACCGAATCCACTGTAACCCCCTCCCTGTAAAGACCAACAGTGAAATGTGTACCGTTTCTAAGTCACCAATTACTCCAAACCTGGTTGAATCAGGGTGTAAAGCTTCAACTAGTGAAACACCAGGTTCATCTCAAGCGGAATATAACATTCCTTCCATTAGTATTCTTCCTCCTCCCCGTTTTCTTCACCCTCCCACTCCTCCTCCTCCTCCCCCTCCCACTTCTAATCTTCTTCTTCTTCCCACCCCTCCACCTCCCCCTATTCCACCTCCCCCACTCCACCTCCCCCTACTCCACCTCCCCCCACTCCTCCTCCCCCCACTCCTCCTCCCTCCACTCTTCCTTCCCCGACTCCTCCGACTCCTTCTCCCCCTTTGGAAGCGGAATGTGAGGCTTCCCTTATTAAACCGTCAGCTCCATCTTTGGAGCATAACGATAATGTAATGGACACCAATCAGTACTCGGATTATGATTCGGACGGGGACTCATCACTTGCTTCTTGTGGCAGTGCTGAAGCATGGAATGATCCAGTTTCCCAAGATTCGGAGAGTGTCACCAGTGTTCCACCTGCCGATATCATAAAGTTTCTTCATGACACCTTTCGCAAGAAACATGTTAAAATTAAAAACTTTTTCCCTGACTTATCCGGCTTTATAATCTCTGCGAAGCTCTTGCTCCTCAAAGCCGGACAGCTTGGTGTGACGGAATCACAAGTGTATCGACTCCGGAAATGCATCCTCAAAGCAAAGAATGAGCTGCAGACACTGAGAGACTAAGTTTTTGACACACCCAAACTCAATGTTAGCCTATGGCCTTCTCTATAGCGAGTTTAAATATTAATGGGGGACGCTCCTCCATCCGTAAAGCAGAAGTTAAACAGTTTGTTGAGACAAATCACATTGATGTTTTGCTTTTGCAAGAAACAAGATGCAGCTCCTCTTGTGCAAGTGAATGGCAAAGGATAATGAGGGGAAAATGGTTTTTTAGTGGTCTGGAACACCCAAGGGCTGGGGTGGCTGTTTATATACAACCTTCCTTTTGCAGTCCCAGTGTTGTTTTTAATGAGATTATCAAAGGGTATTTGATTTCACTCACCTTCACGCATAATGGCTTTAAACACACCGTACTGAATGTCTACGCACCTAGCGATAGCACGGAGAGACTCGCCTTTTACACACACTTAGAAACTTCTCTTGTACACATTGATTTTGATGGACTTGTCTGCTTGGGTGGAGATTTTAACTGCACGATGGACCCCACCATTGATCGTAATGGAGAGGAGCCGCACCCAGCAAGCGCAGCGCCTTTGTTGAGAGCCTTGTCCAAGTTTTCCCTGGTTGATGTGTGGAGAATCCGCAATCTTTCTCTCCGCCAATACACGTGGAGTCGGTGTTCAAAAGGCCACGTATCACTTGCAAGATTGGACCGTTTCTACATCAACAGTACCTTTTTAAATGTTGTGAGCAATATGAACATTATTCCGAGCGGCTTCTCAGACCATCACATGGTCGCACTTCGGATTCACCAACCAGTTCGGAATCGTGGTGCTGCCTACTGGACCTTCAACGCAAGCCTCTTGGATGACCAACTGTTTGTCGATGCCTTTGGTGTGTTCTGGAGAGCCTTGCTCCAACGTAAAACTTCCTTCCCCTGCCTTGGAAAATGGTGGGACAACGTCAAAGTGCAAATAAGATCCTTTTGCCAACAATATGGAGCCTACCACACCAAATATGACTCTGCCCTTCAATCCTTGCTTGCCAAAGAAATATTATATTTGCAGACCAACCTCTTGGCCTCAAATCATGAAAGAACCAACCTCTTGCTGGCGAAGAAAAAAGCTCTTCTTGCTGGACTTTGTGCAAAGCAAGCTAGAGGAGCGCTGATTCGTCTCCGACTGGAGAATTTGTGCTACCTGGACACCTCCTCTAAGTTCTTTTTTGGACTGGAAGATCAAACAAAGAGAAGTCAGCAGATAACTTCAGTAAGGACAAAGGAAGGAAGGATAACACACAATCAAAAAGATGTCAGAGCCTCACTCAGACACTACTTTACTGAACTTTATCGTGCTCCGAAAATCGACAACAAAATGGTAACAGTGCTGACTTCTTCCTTACCTACCTTGTCAAAATCTGCAGTTCTACAAATGGACAAGGAAGTAACTTTGGAGGAACTCCAAGCTGCTCTTCAAACTCTACCCTCGGGTAAGGCCTCCGGCCTGGATGGAATTCCTGCGGAATTTTATAAAACCTTTTGGGACCTCCTCGGACCAGAACTACTTGAGGTTATAATCGACGGTCGACGATCAGGCTCACTGCCATTAAGCTGCCGGAGGGCTGTCCTCGCCCTTATCCCCAAAAAAGGAGACCTTCAGCAACCACACAACTGGCGTCCCATCTCATTACTCTGTGCAGACTACAAAATATTTTCCAAGGCCCTTGCCAACCGCCTTAAAGCCATAATCGAGGAGATCGTACACCCAGATCAGTCTTACTGTGTCCCGAAGAGGACAATTCATGACAGTATCTTTATTGTGCGTGATATAATTGACATCTGTTCTCTTGAGCAAAGAAATGTCGGGTTGGTGTTCTTAGATCAAGAAAAGGCCATTGATACCATTGATCATTTTTATCTTTTCTCTGTTTTACGGGGGTTTGGTTTTGGGGAAAATTTTATCTCTCATGTGCAGTTACTGTATAACAACACTTTTAGTCTCTTAAAGGTTAACAACATTTTATGTCCCCCTTTCCCGGTTAATAGAGGCATTCGTCAAGGGTGCCCTCTTTCTGGCCTCCTGTACTCTCTTGCGATTGAGCCTTTGCTCGTTCGGTTGCGTGCGCGTCTTCTTGGTTTCCTTCCTCAACCAATGGCGAACCCGTTTAAAGTGATTGCTTATGCAGATGATCTTTGTGCAATCGTTCGCTCGATTGAGGACGTCTCAGCCTTGGTCCGTTGCATTCATGAATTTGGTTTGGCAAGTTCCACAAAAGTGAACTGGGGAAAAAGCAGAGCTCTCCATCTTGGTCCACAAAATGGCGCCATTCCTCCGACTCTTCCCGAGAAACTTAAATGGGAAAGGGATGGAATTCTTTACCTAGGCGTCTTTCTTGGAACTGAGAACTTCATTTTAAAAAACTGGGAATCTCTAATAATTAAAACTGAGAGACGTTTACGAAAGTGGAAGGGCTTACTTTGTCAACTCTCCTATCGGGGCCGAACCCTTGTTATCAACAACCTTGCAGCATCAATGCTTTGGCACGTTTTTATAGCACTGCAGCCCCCAGATTTGTTTCTTAAAAAATTACAATCAATTCTTATTGACTTCTTTTGGGGAGGAAAGCATTGGCTCCAACCTGGTGTGTTAAACTTGCCTGTTGCTGAAGGAGGACAGGGGCTGATTGCTATTACCAGCAAGGTGATGGCTTTTCGCCTCCTTTCGCTTCGCAGACTGCTGTACACGGACGTCTCGTGGAAGGCCTTGGCTCACTGCCTGCTTCGGCAGGCGGGGAAACTCGGCTACAATCAGCAACTGTTCCTTATTGACACCAAGAAAGTTGATATAGCATCAGTCCCCCTGTTTTATAGAAGCATGCTGAAGGCATGGCAGGCAGTCACTGTTCGCCGAAATAACAATGACTACTCCCTGGAAATGTTTTTAAATGAGCCTATCTTTTTAAACCCCATTTTGAAGGGGTCTGCAGCAATTATATTCTTGTGCAGAAGTTTATTGATGCTGGATGTACGAAGGTAAAAGATCTCAGAACTCCTTCTCCTTACAAGTGGAAGCCAGCTGCTGACGTCGCTGTGGCCACTGGAGTGAGGTCCATTCGAATTATTGGGAGAATCTTTTCTGTGATTCTGCGCTTTTTCAAGCAAACTAATCTGAAATGGATTCCACAGGTAGAAGCTAACCTTTCTTTATCCCTACATCCCTTTCCAGAGCTTTTGCTTCATTTTCAAGGTTTCACCTCCTTTAAATTGATGGAAAAATCTTCTGTTTACGCTTTGTGTGTTAAAACTCTTGTTCCCGATAGACCTGCGGAACCACAAGCACATTGGGGGAGAATGCTTCAGACCACTCATTCTACTTCGATCAACTGGCATGTTATGTACAAGGCACCCACTGCCAAGCGCTCCGGAGATTTGCAGTGGCGACTGGCACATTACATTTTACCATCCAATGTTTTATCTCATCGTATATCTCCCGATAACACAGAATTGTGTCCCTTCTGCGGTGCCACAGAAACTATTTTTCACATTTTTATTGATTGCTCAAGGTTGGCACCCCTTTTTACAGTCTTATCACGTGCTATCCGGGGACTCGGCCTAACTTTTACTTGTTGTGGTTTTGTTTATGGTTTTAGCATCTTCCACCAGCGTAAATACGAGTGCCTGTAAGCAAATTATTTGTCCTTTGAAGCGAAGCTTGCTATATACATGTCAAGGAAACGCAAACTTCAAGATGTTTGTGATTCTGTTTCCGATGTTGTTTATCTCTTTAAAACCTTGGTCACAGCACGAGTGCA
>NC_140972.1:62034713-62084713 GCF_056783735.1 Eptatretus burgeri | reverse complement strand
AAAAGAAAAAAAAAAAAAGAATATATAATGAAAGCAGATTGCACAAAAAGGTGAAATAATGTGATCTTGTGTAAAAAAATAAAAATCATTTTTTTCAGCTGGTGGACCAGATGACACCGAGGTGCCACATGACACTGCAGGGCCGCACCATAGGCTGGTCTGGCCTGAACTTTGGTCAGGTACTTTGATCGATTTACCAGTTATTACAAAGGCGAATAGGATGTATTATTGGTTGTGTTTAGCAGATTCACAGTACGTGCCACCTACGGGTACTTTTGCCTGTGAATTTACACTGTACAAAGCACGGGATAGTACAGGTGACTGAACTGCATACGTAATACCTCGTCATTCACTTCACCTTACCAGGCAGTGATTACAATGACTCTCTGAGGCAGTGATTACAATTATTATTCAGGTTACTTGTCTTGTCTTATCTTAACTATGACAACATAACAAATGTTGATGTTTGTATTTTCATGTGTAAATATGGAGAATACTATGTTTACTTTGTCACCTAAACATTGTCTTGAATGTCAATTTGTAATTTTATTTTCAAAAACGACTATTGCTGTGACAAAAAACTGTCAATTACACCGCAGTTGACTGTATCGCCATGGCTTGCAAATGAACAAACATCAAAGAATACCACTCAAAGTTGAGCAACAAAGTCACTACTAAAAGTTGAGCAACAGTCATCTGTGTGTGTGTGTCAGTGTGTCCCCTCCATAACTCCAAAAACCATAAAACCTAGCAACCTGAAACTTTGCATACATGCAAAGAAAACTCCAAGGAAGTGCATGACTGAAAATTGGGTGTTTGGGTTAATTAAAACACCCCTTCTGAAGATAATTAATGGCCTTATTTAGTTATATCCTTCATCAGTTGCATAATCAGTCACCGCTCTGTGGGGTTTTAAGGCGTATCCGAAGTAACCTCGCTGTGGTCTGAAGCCACCGTGTTTTTTGGACTGCTCAACCATGCCCTAACTTGGAACAGGCCGCAACGATTTCTTAACTATAAAGTTTTTCTTTCAACTTGCCTCACTCATATTATCAAATACCTGTTCATCATAGCTACGAATAACTCAGTACATTGTAATGCATATAAATGCATGCCCGGAGACACCAGTGTTCACAGCTTTATTTCATTTCTGCACATGCGATAACTGTGAGAATCTCTTAAACTAAGCAGAATTACAATATTGAAGCTCCAGAATCTAACTTAGAAGCAGTTCAGACTCCGAAATAAGTGTTCATTTGTCCAATTCAGACATACTGTATTTGATATTTCAGGCGTCTCCAGGAGGTGTATGGTTGATATGATGGCTCGGTGATTGCTAATCGCATGCCAAGCGAGCCGTTTCTTATCAACCGTTTAGTTTGAGTGCTTAAGCCACGAGACGAGCGCTCTACTATATCCAGACTGTCACTGAATGCTGTACGCCGATCGACTTGAACAAAGTTCAGGGGTTATTCGCATTCGGTGTTAGCCACGTGTTGTTCTGTGGTGCCACACGCTTTGGCTGGCTCGCTGAAAATGTGAAATTTTACTTTCCATGACATTTCCCCTTTTTTTTCTTCCATTATATGACCTATCATTTCTGCATAAATAAATACAAATAAAAAATTAAACGTTTCGTTTTTAAAAGTTTCTTCAACCATTTTGTTGGGGTGCTTGGTGAAGCCATTTTACACACGCTATTCAAGCATCGATTGCGATACCACGGTCCGATACCAGAGTGCAAAATAAATTAGATGATTAGAGAGAGAAAAAATGTTTGCAGTTGTTATAAAGGAATGAATCACCATATCACGGCAGGAGAGCAGAGAAGTAAGCACGCTCACTCAAAGCCGTCGAACCAGGGTTCGAATCCTGATCCACCTATAAACTGTCATTGCGGGTGTTTCACAGGCAAGGTGACTCAACATGTGCCGTCTCTCGGATGGACATTACACTGATCATCACAACTGCCGGAATCCCCCCTCTCCCTCATTCCATAGCTGCACTCCCCTCTCCTCACTCCCCTCCCATCCCTCTCCCCTCTCACCCCTCTGCCTCTCTCACACCTATCCCACTCCTCTCTCTTACTCCCAACCCTATCCCCGCTCTCCCAACCATCTCCGTCTTTCCGACCCCGACCCCTGCCTCTCTCTCCGACCCCTCCCCTCTCCCTCTCTTTCATCTTCCTTCCCTCTATCTCTCTCTCCCACCACTTCCCCTGCTCCCCGACCCTTCCCCCTCTGTTGAGGGGACTTGCATGTACGAATCAAATTCGGAGTGAGCCTCCCAGTGGGGTGCTAAGGTCGCTGCATGTATGAGTGAGCATACATGCAGGCAGACCGTTGCCACGAAGGTAGTATGGGTTTTAAATGCTCCCGCCCCAGGTCTCAATGTGTGTGTGTGTGTGTGTGTGTGTGTGTGTGTGTGTGTGTGTGTGTGTGTGTGTGTGTGTGTGTGTGTGTGTGTGTGTGTGTGTGTGTGTGTGTCGTTCATTGGTATCTACATGTGCAGGTTTCAGAATGCGGAATGGAGTACTACCAGGATGGACTCAAAGTGTCCACCTTCATTTCATTATGGGGTCATGATTCATAGACCAAGCTGTGAAGTTTTCTGTTTTGTGCCGAGGGCTCTCTTCAGGATCATCACTGAGCCCTGGACAGCTTCCAACTGGAGTTTGTTTATCGTAATATTCCCAGGGATTGTTTGTAATATCTCTGTGAGGTTCTTTGTCATCATTCCTGAAGCTCCAGCTGTCACTGGTACAACCTTGCCATTCTTCAACTTCCAAGATCTTTTCACTTCATTCTTGAGGTCTTGGTATTTGGTCATTTTCTTGATTTCTGCATCGTTTTGTCCAAAATAACTAGTATTAACACCTCACTTTGCAATGCCTTCTTTTTGTTTTTGTACCAAAGTATGACATCTGGTCGTAATGCTTCGTTTTCGATGTTCACGCTCGATGGGATTATTCGGTCGTACATAAGTGGTACTTCCATGGTTTCAGTGATTGCTTTTGGTTCATGTTCCCACAAATTCTCTGGAACTGGGATATAAAAGTTTTTGCAGATGTGCCAGCAGATTACTTAACAAACTCTGTTGTGTCATTGTGTGTACAGCTGTTCCGACATGAGTTTTTCTTTTTTTAGTATGTGTCCAGTGATTAAGCATAACATATCATTCTCTTTACGAACCCCACCTCCCCCCCCTCACCTTTCTATTTCCCCCCTCCCCCCTCATTCTCTCACTCTATCTCTCGCTGTCTTTTCTCTCTCTCTCTCTCTCTCTCTCTCTCTCTCTCTCTCTCTCTCTCTCTCTCTCTCTCTCTCTCTCTCTCTCTCTCTCATCCACTCCCTCCTCGCACCCCTCCCTCCTGCAGTGTAAAGCAACGTTAAGTGAGGCGTTGCTCACCCCCCTCCCCCCACCAAATTCCTCGCTCTTCCCCCCTTCCGAGCTTCCCTTCTGTCCTCTCCTTTCCTCTCCCCTCCCTCCGTCCTCTCCCTTCCCGTTCCTTCTCTCCATCCTCTCCCTTCACATTTCTTGTGCCAAGCAGCTTGCAGAGTACTCCCCAAGTGGCTTAAGCACTCAAGTGAGCACCCCAACAAAACAGTTCATAAAGAACGGCTGGCTGGGCAAGTAAAAGCAAAGCTGATTGGTCATGGGACACACCCCAGCACCATCAATGCAAAAATAAAAACTGGCTAAAAAATTGGAGAAGGAGGGATCATAGTCTTCCTTCAAGTAAATACACTTACAGCACTGATAAGAATTGCTGGTTTCTTAAAATATTCAGATATCACTCAAAATTTTGACACTTGACTAGTCCACGAGCTCCGATCCTCTAATCCGAGCACAGATTTTGATTACATACTTTAGTAAGTCCATGAGAGGCGAAGTCTGGGCATTGTTAAGCAGGTTGAAACAAAATGGCAGCTTAAGACGTTGGTGAGGTGACAGCGAGCTGATCAGGATGGTGCACTACTATCTTGGTAAGGCTTTTTTTTTAATGATATGAACCCCGTTAATTATCTTCAAAGGGGTTGTTTAAACTTCATCAAATACCCAGTTTTCATTCACCAACTTCCTTGGCGTTTCCTCAGTGAACATTCAAAGTTTTGGGTTGCTCGGTTTCATGGTTTTGGAGTTATGGAGGACACACACTAACAACATTTATTATTATAGATACCTCAAGGTAACTGTGATATTAAATGGACTTTCACAGAAATTTGAATCGTTATCTACCCAGCTTGCACACTTCTAACTTCACACAAATGTTAAATGGGAAACAGCACCACAAAGGTGGAAATAACCCAAACTTTTTCATAGCACCATACTGTAGTTTGTGGACATAAATATGGGATCAAAGGGAAGTGGTTTTGAGTGAAATATGTGGGATCATAGTGATGTTCTTTTCTCGCGATAACCATGGGATCATAACGACATGGTTTTTGGGTGAAACCGTGGGATTATAACGAGGCGGTGTGTCAATAAATCGTGGAATCGTATGAGGTGGCTTCTCAGTGGAATTGTGAGATCATATAATAACGAAGTGGATTGTGGAAATCAACATGGCATCAAAGCGAGGTGTTTTGTGCGTATAAACTTGGAATCACATCGGGGTTGTTTAAGAGTATCGAGGTGGGATCATATCGTGAGGTGCTTTGCAGGCATAAACTTGGGATCTTATAGAAGAGGTTTGTCAGTGTAAATATGGCATCAAAACAAGGTGGTTTGTTGATATAGACGTTGGATCATTGCAACATTGTTTGTTGATATAAACGTTGCATCATTGTAAGTTTGTTTGTGGATATAAACGTTGCATCATTACAAGGTGGTTTGTGGATATAAACGTTGCATCATTACAAGGTGGTTTGTGGATATCAATGTTGCATCATCACAAGGTGGTTTGTGGATATAAACGTTGCATCATTGTAAGTTCGTTTGTGGATATAAATGTTGCATCATTACAAGGTGGTTTGTGGATGTAAACTTTGCATCATTACAAGGTGGTTGTGGATATGATAAAACAAGGTGGTTGTGGATATTGCATCATGACAAGTTCGTTTGTGGATATAAACGTTGCATCAATGCAAGGTAGTGTGAGCATATAAACGTTACATCATTGCGAGTTTGTTTGTGGATATAAACGTTGCATCATGACAAGGTGGTTTATGGATATAAACGCTGCATCATTGGAAGGTGGTTTGTAGATTTCAACGTTGCACCATTACAAGGTGGTTTGTGGATGTGATAAAACGTTGCATCATTGTAAGTTCGTTTGTGGATATATACGTTGCATCATGACAAGTTCGTTTGTGGATAAAAACGTTGCATCCGTCATTGCAAAGTGGTTTATGGACATAAACGTTGCATGATTGCAAGTTTCTTTGTGGACAAAAACATTGCATCCGTCATTGCAAAGTGGTTTATGGATATAAACGTTGCATCATTGCAAGCTCGTTTGTGGATATCAATGTTGCATCATTGCAAAGTAGTTTTTGGACATGTACGTTGCATCATTGCAAGGTCGTTTGTGGATATAAACGTTGCAGCATTGCACGGTGGTTTATGGATATAAACGTTGCATCATTGGAAGGTGGTTTATGGATATAAACGTTGCATCATTACAAGGTGGTTTGTGGATATAAACGTTGCATCATTGCAAGTTCGTTTGTGGACATAAACGTTGCTTCATTGTAAAGTGGCTTATGGGTATAAACGTTGTATCATTGAAAGATGGTTTCTGGATATAAACGTTGCATCATTGTAAGATGGTTTTCGGAGATAAACGTTGCATCATTGCAAGGTAATGTTTGAATACAAACGTTGCATCATTACAAGGTAGTTTTTGGAAATAAATGATGCATCATTACAAGGTGTTTGGTGGATATAAACGTTGCATCATTGGAAGGTGGTTTATGGGGAAAAAACGTTGCATCATTACAAGGTGGTTTGTGGATATAAACATTGCATCATTGCAAGTTCCTTTGTGGATATAAACGTTGCATCCATCATTGCAAAGTGGTTTCTGGATAGAATCGTTGCATCATTACAAGGTGTTTTGTGGATGTGAACGTTGCATCATTGGAAGGTGGTTTATGGGAAAAAAAATGTTGCATCATTTCAAGGTGGTTTGTGGATACAAATGTTGCATCATTGCAAGTTCGTTTGTGGATATCAATGTTGCATCATTGCAAAGTAGTTCGTGGATGTATAAGTTGCATCATTACAAGGTGGTTTATGGATATAAACGTTGCATCATTGGAAGGTGGGTTGATGATATAAACGTTGCATCATTTAATTGCAAGTTCCTTTGTGGATATAAACGTTGCATCCATCATTGCAAAGTGCTTTATGGATATAAACGTTGCGTCATTGCAAGTTCGTTTGTGGAAAAAACGTTGCATCAATGCAAGGTAGTGTGTGCATATAAATGTAACATCATTGCAAGGTAGTTTGTGAATATAAACGTTGCATCATTGTGAGTTCGTTTGTGGATATAAACATTGCATCATTACAAGGTGGTTATGGATATAAACGTTGCATCATTGGAAGGTGGTTTGTGGATATAAACGTTGCATCATTGTAAGAAGGTTTTTGGATATAAACGTTGCATCATTGCAAGTTCGTTTGTGAATATAAACGTTGCATCATTGGAAGGTGCTTTATGGGAAAAAAAAATGTTGCATCATTTCAAGGTGGTTTGTGGATATAAATGTTGCATCATTGCAAGTTCGTTTGTGGATATCAACGTTGCATCATTGCAAAGTAGTTTGTGGAAAAATACGTTGCATCATTACAAGGTAGTTTATGGATATAAACGTTGCATCATTGGAAGGTGGGATATGGATATAAACGTTGCATCATTGCAACTTCCTTTGTGGATATAAAAGTTGCATCCATCATTGTAAAGTGGTTTATGGATATAAATGTTGCATCATTGCAAGTTCGTTTGTGGATATAAACGTTGCATCATTGCAAAGTAGTTTGTGGATGTATAAGTTGCATCATTACAAGGTGATTTATGGATATAAACGTTGCATCATTGGAAGGTGGGTTATGGATATAAACGTTGCATCATTTAATTGCAAGTTCCTTTGTGGATATAAACGTTGCATCCATCATTGCAAAGTGCTTTATGGATATAAACGTTGCGTCATTGGAAGGTGGGTTATGGATATAAACGTTGCATCATTTAATTGCAAGTTCCTTTGTGGATAAAAATGTTGCATCCATCATTGCAAAGTGGTTTATGGATATAAACGTTGCATCATTGCAAGTTCGTTTGTGGATATCAACGTTGCATCATTGCAAAGTAGTTTGTGGATATAAACGTTGCAACAATGCAAGGTAGTGTGTGCATATAAACGTTACATCATTGCAAGGTAGTTTGTGGATATAAACGTTGCATCATTGGAAGTGGTTTCTGGATATAAACATTGCACCATTGTAAGATGGTTTTGGGATATAAACGTTTGGTTTTTGGATATAAACGTTGCATCATTGCAAGCTCGTTTGTGGACATATATGTTGCATCATTGCATTATAGTTTGTGGATATAAACGTTGTAGTATTACAACGTGGTTCATGGATAGAAACGTTGCATTATTGTCAGATCGTTTGTGGATATAAACGTGGCATCATTATAAAGTTGTTTATGGATATAAACGTTGCATCCTTGCCATGTGGTTTTTGGGGACAAACATTGCATCATAACAAGGTGGTTTGTGGATATAAACGTTGCATCCTTGCAAGGTCGTTTGTGGATATAAATGTTGCATCATTTCAAGGTGTTTTGGAGATATAAACGTTGCATCATTGCAAGTTACTTTGTGGATATAAACGTTGCATCCATCATTGCAAAGTGGTTTATGGATATAAACGTTGCGTCATTGCAAGTTCGTTTGTGGACATATACATTATACGTTGCATCATTGCAAGGTGGTTTGTGGATATAAACAATGCATCATTGCGAGTTTGTTTGTGGATATAAACGTTGCATCATGACAAGGTGATTTATGGATATAAACGTTGCATCATTACAAGCTGTTTTGTGGATATCAACATTGCATCATTGGAAGGTGGTTTTTGGTTATAAACGTTGCAACATTGGAAGGTGCTTTATGGATATAAACTTTGCATCATTGCAAGTTTGTTTGTGGATATAAATGTTGCATCATTTCAAGGTGGTTTGCGGATATAAACGTTGCATCATTGCAATGTAGTTTGCGGATATAAACGATGCATCGTTCCTAGGTGGTGTTTGGATATAAACGTTGCATCATTGGAAGGTGGTTTATGAATATAAACGTTGCATCATTCCAAGTTCGTTTGTGGATATAAACGTTCCGTCATTGCAAAGTGGTTTAGGGATATAAACATTGCATCATTGCAAAGTGGTTTATGGATTTAAACGTTGCATCATTGCAAGGTGGTTTATGTAAATAAACGTTGCATCATTGCAAGGTAGTTTGTGGAGATAAACATTGCATCATTACAAGGTGGTTTATGGATATAAACGTTGCATCATTACAAGGTGGTTTATGGATATAAACGTTGCATCATTGGAAGGTAGTTTGTGGATATTATTGCGAATTCGCACCTGCCGGCGTGCGATCGGCCGCTCGACTCGAATGGCGGCCGCCTCTCCCACCGGACGGACAATTCAGTCGTGACCCTCCGGGAACTATCGCCCGGTGCCAGTCACGGGTGGGCCTTTCGACCTCACCACAATTGTGCCAATCGGCCACCCGATCCCACCGCGACCTCGTCGCCGACTGCTGTCTTCCCTGCCTCGGACCCGAGCTCCTTGGCCTCCTCCCACAATTCTCCTCAGTCGACTGCAGAAACCACCTTGACGCCTTCGCCTCCCAACTCCACTCCGCTCTCCAACCTGACTTGACTTCCAAAACTCTGCCACACTCCGCCGCTCTTCCAAACTGACTCTCCCCGATTTGCCTTGCGCTCGGCGCTTTATAGGCCGGCAGGAGAACCCATATGCAAATTTCCGGATCAGGATGAGCTCCGGGGCGGAGCCACGCTCGCCCATTGGATGGAGGAAAAGGGACGTGAACCTCCCCTGATCCTAGAATTTGCATATTTCGATTTCACACGGTCGTGCCTGGAGGCCGGGCCAAGCCGCTCTCCGCGCTTGCTGATTGGACGGATGAGAAGTGGGCGTGTAGCATTCTTGATCCGAAATTTCCCTCGGAAAGGCCGCTATTTGCACTCGCGACTCGGTGCGTATCGCTTGAACGAGCCCAAGACAGCCCGATGCTCAGTGTTCACAGGTGATGCGGGAATGGCCGTAGAAGGAGAGAGGTGAGGGTGGTGGAGGGTTTTTGGTGGTGGTTTGATGGTTATGGCGGTTGATTCAATATAAAGATAGAACAGAAAAACGCCGAACTCAAAGCGTCGCAGCCCGAATGAATCACACAAATTCCCTCTAAACAACGGGTGTGGGGCAAACTACACATGTACTTCGAGTTATCTCACCTACGGGACCTGAATGGTGGTTTGCGAATTTCCACAGCCATAACGCTACCCCCTCCCCTTTTTACAGACTCGTCCTGAGTCGTCAAATTCTCGTGTGCAATCATGTGTAGTTCTCCCCGAGTACGTTTTACCTTCGGATCCCTGAGTGCGACATTCATGGTATTCGTGTCCTCAAAATAAATAACCTGAGGGCTGAGTCACGAACAAAACAAACCCACTCACTCAGACGACTTGAATAAAATTGCCGGCGCAAGACAGACATGCCGGGGGCGCACTCATATGTACAGTACATCTTAACCTTAAAATTTTACACAAAACCAGGGCCCAGGATCAATTCACAGCCGCGCACCTGTAGCGTGACGTCATGACAGCTGTTCGCGTCCCTCGTCCCTCTTGGACGGCACCATCCGGCAGGGATTCACCCTCCTGCCGGATTCCAACCATACCCGCAGCCATGACGTCAACCGGCGCATAAAAAAACCACAAGCCCCACGTCTTGAGGGGTTCCCCACGTGAACACGTGCTCTGCCCGTTGGAGCTTCACACACACGCTCGCGTGGAGAACCCGTCCGGTCCGAATCCGTTTACCTGCCTAACCTTTGTCCGTCCACGGGATCAGCAACATCCACCGCTGGAGTTTCCGGACCGGGCTTCACTCCCGCAAGCGAGCACGTGGCGGCCTCGTGCGTTGCACAGCACGGACCGCGCGCTCGCTGCTGGGTGAACCCGGCACGGTTTCCAAAACAGCTACGGCCGCTACTCGGCTTTTGTCTCTCTGTCGCCGTTGTCATCGCCATTCCAACCACGCACACCTGCGTGTTACGACGCCCACTCTCCACTCCATCACATTCACCCTGGGAGATGCGGCTGCATGCTCACGCATGCCGACCGACATCTCCCTCACACACAGCGACCTTGCACACGCTGTCTCTCTCCCTACACTCGGCCGCTCACTCACTCGTGGCGTTTCCCTTGTACACACCATACCACTCACACATGCGGGGGCACTCGCCCGCGGTGCTTCATCCACACACGGCGTGCTGGGAAGCACGCACCTCGGCACACTTGCCACCACACCACTCACACACGGGGTCGCTTCCACACACGGGGACGCACTCACACCTTGCACCACCCACACCGGGATAACCACACTCGGGATTTGTGCCACCCCAAGGGTTTCCGGGGCCTCTATACCTCCCAAGCTCTCCGTGCACCTGTCCACAGCACCCGTCCCTTCAACTCCGCGAAGCACAACCAAACCCACCTGGTCGTGACTCGCTTCAAGAGAGCATAGCGGCTCCCTCCATTCCCGAAGGAGGCTATCCAACTGCTCGCACCGGCTCCCTACTCGTTCTGCGAGCTCACCCCCATTATCCTCCACTACCTCTGTGTGTTCGTCACTAACCCCATCCAATTCACTCTCTATCTCCCGTGTCTCTCGCAATATTTTCATTTCCTTCTTTGTCTTTGTTACTTCCCTCGTCTCCTTTTTTATTTGTGTCTCCTTTATCAAGGCCCGCCCCAATTGTTCCTTCATCCGACGAGTGGCGTCAATCAAGTCCTGCACCACCATCATTGCTCCTTGTGGTGCTGTCACACATCCCACCTGATTACGTTGTTCCACTTCCTGGCTCCTTCTGAGTTGTTCCTCCTCTCGGAACTTCCTGAGTTCTTCGTTCTCCCTCTGGAGTTTTTCAATCTCCCTGGACTCCAATCTTGCTCCCCGTTTTAGTTGTTTAATTTCCATCTCACATTGTTCTTGTTTTCTACCCCACAGTTTCTCCTGCTCTTCATTTTCCAATCTCATCGTTTCTTGCAATTGGCTCATTTCCTTCCTGTGTTTCATTCGCTGTTCTCTCATTACCCTTCCTTGTTTCCTCTCCTGTCTTTCCTTCTCCAGTTTCGTTGTTTGCTTCATTTGGTTAATCTCCCTTTTGTGTTTCATTTGCTGTTCTCTCACTACTCTTCCTTGTTTCCTCTCCTGTCTTTCCTTCTCCAGTTTTGTGGTTTTCTTCATTTGGTTCATCTCCATTTCGTGTTTCATTCGCTGTTCTTTGTCTATCTCCTCGCACTCCAACCTCGCCTTTAATTTCAATTGGTCAATCTCGGCTTCATGTTCCTTTTGTTTTCTTTCCCATTGTTCCTCTCGTTCTTCCCTCTCCAAACTCATTGTGTCCTTCAATCTCCTGATTTCTCCTTCCTGCTTCATTCCTTGCTCCTTCAACTTCTCCTCGTATTCCAACCTATTTTTTTCGTTTTGTCGTTCAGTTTCAAATTCATACTCTTTCAGTTTTTTGTTCCTCGTTCTGCAATCTCATTATTTCCTTTAATTGATGGATTTCTTTCTCCTGTCTCATTCCTTGTTCTTTGTATTTCCTATTCCACTGTCTTCCTTGTTCCTCATTCTGCAATCTCGTGGTTTCCTTCAGTTGGCTGATTTCCTTCTCCTGTCTCATTCCTTGTTCTTTCAGTACTCTTTCTTGTTCCTCATTCTTTAATCTGGCCTTTGCTTCCAGCTGTTCAATCTGTGCAGTGTGGTTCCTCAACGTTTCATTCTCTGCTATCGTTCTTTCTTCTCTCAACGACTCCAGCTCGTCTTGTAATTCCCTTTCTTTGGCTTCGTGCTCCGGTATCTCATCAACTTTTTTCCATTTTTCCTCACTCTGTTCATCCCTTTCCTTGCACATCTCATCCCTTTCCCTGCTCACCTCCTCATTCGCCAACCATGCTCTTCTCCTCAATTGTTCCTGATATTCCTGTTCTCTTGTTACCTCCTCCTTCAGTTGCTTTACCCCCAAATTGTGTTTCCGTTTTTGCTCTTCCAACTTTTTCTTCAGCTCGCTCTCCGCTTGTTCCCACTTATGGATACTCAACTCTATTTTGCCTATTTTTCCCTTTAATTCTTCCTTTAATTGTTTTACTTCCAGCTCGTGTTTCTGTTTTCCTTTTTCGAGCTCGGTCCTCCATTCTTCCTCCAATTGTTTCCGACGCCCGCCAATGTCCGGCGTAGGCGCGCTTGACCTCGCCTGCCATGCCCACGTGGTTTGAAACGATTGTTGGGAGCGCTCGCCTCGTGTCGCGCCATTCGCAGCGCATTAAATAGCCGCTTGCTCCATGCTGCGCTGAGGTGCGATCGCGCCGCCATTATGTGACCCAGTTTGCCAGCAAAGTCCATGCTCAGAGTATGAGGGTGAGCTCCCTCGTGATTTAAAATTACAAGCAGTACCATCCCGGGCCATGGATTCTACATTATAACACATATTCATTTTTACCCCCCCGGCACCCACTCGCCTTGAGACGCCATCTTATTTCTCGTAAGGGGTTAATTTAAATCGCTCGTAATTTGGAGGGAATCGGGGGTCGCTCCTCTCACCCCTGAGCCAATTCCCCGTGAATTTAGCTGGAGACGGGAGGGTTTGTATCCCACTCCTGACACCAGTGTTGCGAATTCGCGCCCGCCGGCATGCAATCGGCCGCTCGACTCGAATGGCGGCCGCCTCGCCCACCGGACGGACAATTCAGTCGTGACCCTACGGGAACTATCGCCCGGAGCCAGTCACGGGTGGGCCTTTCGACCTCACCACAATCGTGCCAATCGGCCACCCGCGTAGGATAGGGTTCTTCGCGAAACTCGACCTACCTAAGTACCCACGCGGATGGTAGACCGGGCGATCGTACCTTGCCGCAGGTCGACTCTGGACACGAGCCGCTTAAGCGGTCCATTCCGTGCTGTCGGGATAACCGAGCGATGTTATCGTCGGCCTCAACGGTTCCGATTAATTATCGGGCGTATTAAGCCCACGACCAACCCTTTACGTGAAGCAAGATGGAGATTCAAACGAAGGAAAGGATGCAGCGAAACGGGGAACAGTTCAACATAATGCACATTTATTACCCAGCCCATGAAAAGCACACATATACAGTCAAACAGTCAGAATGCACATACAGTGGGGAGAACAAGTATTTGATACACTGCCGATTTTGCAGGTTTTCCCACTTACAAAGCACGGAGAGGTCTGTAATTTTTATCATAGGTGCACTTCAACTGTGAAAGACGGAATCTAAAATAAAAATCCTGAAAATCACATTGTATGATTTTTAAATCATTAATTTGCATTTTATTGCATGAAATAAGTATTTGATCCATCAGACAAACAGAATTTAATATTTGGTACAGAAACCTTTGTTTGCAATTACAGAGATCAGACCTTTCCTGGAGTTCTTAACCAGGTTTGCACAGACTGCAGCAGGGATTTTAGCCCACTCCTGCAAACAGAACTTCTCAAGATCCTTCAGGTTTTCGGGGCTGTCGCTGGGTAACACAGACTTTCAGCTCCCTCCAAAGATTTTCTCTTGGGTTCAGCTCTGTAGACTGGCGAGGCCACTCCAGGACCTTGAGATGCTTCCAACGGAGCCACTCCTTAGTTTCCCTGGCTGTGTGTTTCGGGTCGTTGTCATGCTGGAAGACCCAGCCACGCCCCATTGAAAATGCTCTTGTTGAGGGAAGGAGGTTGTTGGCCAAGCTCTCGTGATACATGGCCCCATCCATCCTCCCCTCAATACGGTGCAGTCGTCCTGTCCCCTTTGCCGAAAAGCATCCCCAAATAATGATGTTTCCACCTCCATGCTTCACGGTTGGGATGGTGTTCTTGGGGTTGTACTCATCCTTCTTCTTCCTCCAAACACGGCGAGTGGAGTTTAAACCAAAAAGCTCTATTTTGGTCTCATCAGACCACATGACCTTCTCCCATTCCTCCTGGATCATCCAGATGGTCATTGGCAAACTTCAGACAGGCCTAGACATGCGCTGGCTTGAGCATAGGGACCTTGCGTGCGCTGCAGGATTTTAATCCATGACGGCGTAGTGTGTTACTGATGGTTAATTTTGATACTGTGGTCCCAGCTCTCTTCAGGTCGTTGACCAGGTCCTGCCGTGTAGTTCTGGGCTGATCCCTCACCTTTCTCATGATCATTGAAGCTCCACGAGGTGAGATCTTGCATGGAGCCCCAGACCGAGGGAGATTGACTGTTATCTTGAACTTCTTTCATTTTCTAATAATTGCACCAACAGTTGTTGCCTTCTCACCAAGCTGCTTGCCTATTGTCCTGTCGCCCATCCCAGCCTTGTGCAAGTCTACAATTTTGTCCCTGATGTCCTTCGACAGCTCTCTGGTCTTGCCCATTGTGGAGAGGTTGGAGTCTGATTGATTGAATGTGGACAGCTGTCTTTTATGCAGATAACGAGTTCAAACAGGTGCAGTTAATACAGGTAATCAGTGGAGAATGGGAGAGCTTCTTAAATACAAAACTAACAGGTCTGTGAGAGCCAGAATTCTTACTGGTTGGAAGGTGATCAAGTACTTATTTCATGCAATAAAATGCAAATTAATAATTTAAAAATCATACAATGTGATTTTCAGGATTTTTGTTTTAGATTCCGTCTTTCACAGTTGAAGTGTACCGATGATAAAAATTACAGACCTCTACGTGCATTGTAAGTGGGAAAACCTGCAAAATCGGCAGTGTATCAAATACTTGTTCTCCCCACTGTATATCAATTTAAAACAAAAACAACAATGCAGAGCTACGACCGAATACGCGAGCACACGGCAACACTTATACAGTTTTTTACTTCACAGACGGCGCCAACACGCATTTACTCAAAAGCAAAGAAAAGAAGCCACCCTCATAGGCAAGGGGGCAGACGGGCCGTAGGCCAATGTGTGCGCGGGACCTGAAGGAGCGGTCAGGTCCGCGAGACCGGGTGGGTCCTACCCGCGTCCTCGTGACGAGCCGCAAATGTCCGCGTGGCTGTGCCCCGACTCCGCGCTCCTTCGCGGGTTTCGTTGGCACCGCATGAAGTGGCGTGGGAACGGAGCCCCCTTTTTGCACTATCTCAGCGCGGGGGAAAGGGGGAAATTGTTGATGCCCTGGGGGAGGAGAATGGCTTGCTGGCTTGGGTCCCGCGACGAGCGATCCCACCGCGACCTCGTCGCCGACCGCCGTCTTCCCTGCCTCGGACCCGAGCTCCTTGGCCTCCTCCCACAATTCTCCTCAGCCGACTGCAGAAACCACCTTGACGCCTTTGCCTCCCGACTCCACTCTGCTCTCCAACCCGACTTGACTGCCAAAACTCTGCCACACTCCGCCGCTCTTCCAAACTGACTCTCCCCGATTCGCCTTGCGCTCGGCGCTTTCTAGGCCGGCAGGAGAACCCATATGCAAATTTCCGGATCAGGATGAGCTCGGGGGCGGAACCACGCTCGCCCATTGGACGGAGGAAAAGGGGCGTGAACCTCCCCTGATCCTCGAATTTGCATATTTCGATTTCACATGGTCATGCCTGGAGGCGGGGCCAAGCCGCTCTCCGCGCTTGCTGATTGGACGGATCAGAAGTGGGCGTGTAGCATTCTTGATCCGAATTTTCCCTCGGAAAGGCCGCTATTTGCACTCGCGACTCGGTGCGTATCTTTTGAATGAGCCCAAGACAGCCCGACGCTCAGTGTTCACAGGTGATGCGGGAATGGCCGGAGAAGGAGAGAGGTGAGGGTGGTGAAGGGTTTTCGGTGGTGGTTTGATGGTTATTGCGGTTGATTCAAAATAAAGATAGAAGAGAAAAACGCCTTACGCAAAGCGTCACAGCACGAATGAATCACACAAATTCCCTCGAAACAATGGGTTTGGGGCTAACTACACATGTACTTAGAGTTATCTCGCTTACGGTACCTGAATGGTGGTTTGCGAATTTCCACAGCCGTAACAAAATAAACGTTGCATCATTGCAAGTTCGTTTGTGGAAATTAACGTTGCAGCATTACAAGGTGGTTTATGGATATAAACCTTGCAACATTTCAAGGTGTTTTGTGGATACAAACGTTGCATCATTGGAAGGTGGTTTATGGATATAAACGTTGCATCATTACAAGGTGGTTTGTGGATATATACGTTGCATAATTGCAAGTTCGTTTGTGGATATAAACGTTGCATCATTACAAGGTGGTTTCTGGATATAAACGTTGCACCATTACAAGGTGGTTTGTGGTATAAACGTTGCATCAATACAAGGTGGTTTATGAATATAAATGTTGCATCATTGCAAGGTGGTTTGTGGATATAAACGTTCCATCATTACAAGGTGGTTTGTGGATATAAACATTGCATCATTACAATGTGCTTCGTGGAAATAAACGTTGCAACATCAAAAGGTGTTTTGTGGATATAAACGTTAGATCATAACAAGGTGGTTTATGGATATAAACGTTGCAACATGACAAGGTGTTTTGTGGATATAAACGTTGCATCATTACAAGGTGTTTTGTGGATATAAACGTTGCATAATTGCAAGTTCGTTTGTGGATATAAACGTTGCATCATCGCAAAATGTTTTATGCATAAAAACATTGCATCATTGCAAGTTCGTTTTTGGATATAAACGTTGCATCATTGCAAGGTGGTTTGTGGATATAAACGTTACATCATCGCAAAATGTTTTATGCATAAAAACATTGCATCATTGCAAGTTCGTTTTTGGATATAAACGTTGCATCATTGCAAGGTGGTTTGTGGATATAAACGTTGCATCACTGCGAGTTTGTTTGTGGATATAAACGTTGCATCATTGCAAGTTCGTTTGTGGATATAAACGTTACATCATCGCAAAATGTTTTATGCATAAAAACTGCATCATTGCAAGTTCGTTTTTGGATATAAACGTTGCACCATTGCGAGTTTGTTTGTAGATATAAACGTTGCATCATTGCAAGGTGGTTTGTGGATATAAACGTTGCATCATTGCGAGTTTGTTTTTGGATATAAACGTTGCATCATTGCTAGGTGGTTCATAGATATCAACGTTGCATCATTGCAAGTTCGTTTGTGGATATAAACGTTGCATCATTACAAGGTGTTTTGTGGATATAAACGTTGCATCATTGCAAAGTAGTTTGTGGATGTAAACGTAGCGCCGTTGCAAGTTCGTTTGTGGATATAAACGTTGCATCATGACAAGGTGGTTTCTGGAAAGAAACGTTGCAACATTACAAGGTGTTTTGTGGATATAAATGTTGCATCATTGCATGGTTGTTTGTGGATATACACTTTGCATCCTTGTAAGATGGTCTGTGGATATAAACTTCGCTTCATTGAAAGATGGTTTTTGGATATAAACATTGCATCATTGCAAGGTCGTGTGTGCATCTAAACAATGCATCATTGCAAGGTAGTTTGTGGATATAAACGTTACATCATTGCAAGTTCGTTTGTGGATATAAATGTTGCATCATTACAAGGGGGTTTCTGGAAATAAACGTTGCAACATTACAAGGTGTTTTGTGGATAAAAATGTTGCATCATTGGAAGGTGGTTTATGGTAATAAACGTTGCATCGTTGCAAGGTCGTTTGTCTATGTCAACGTTGCATCATTGCACGGTAGTTTGTGCAAATCAACATTGCATCATTACAAGGTGGTTTATGGATATAAACGTTGCAACATCATAAGGTGTTTTGTGGATATAAACGTTCCATCATTATAAGGTGTTTTGTGGATATAAACGTTGCGTCATTGCAAGTTTGTTTGTGGAAATAAACGTTGCATCATGACAAGGTGGTTTCTGGAAATAAACGTTGCAACATTACAAGGTGTTTTGTGGATAAAAATGTTGCATCATTGGAAGGTGGTTTATGGTAATAAACGTTGCATAATTGCAAGTTCCTTTGTGGATATAGACGTTACATCATTACAAGGTGGTTTGTGGATATCAACGTTGCATCATTGCAATGTGGTTTGTGGATATCAACATTGCATCATTGCAAAGTAGTTTGTGGACAAATACGTTGCATCATTGCAAGGTGGTTTCTGGATATAAACGTTGCACCATTACAAGGTGGTTTGTGCATATAAACGTTGCATAATTTCATTGTGGTTTGTGGATATAAACGTTGCATCATCACAAGGTGGTTTGTGAATATAAACGTTGCATCATTACAAAGTGGTTTGTGGATATAAACGTTGCATCATTGCCAGGTAGTTTGTGGATATAAACGTTGCATCATTGCAAGGTCGTGTGTGCATCTAAACATTGCATCATTGCAAGGTAGTTTGTGGATATAAACGTTGCATCATTGCAAGTTCGTTTGTGGATATAAATGTTGCATCATTACAAGGGGGTTTCGGGATATAAACGTTCCATCATTATAAGGTGTTTTGTGGATATAAACGTTGCGTCATTGCAAGTTTGTTTGTGGATATAAACGTTGCATCATGGCAAGGTAGTTTGTGGATATACACGTTGCATCCTTGGAAGATGGTCAGTGGATATAAACTTCGCATCATTGTAAGATGGTTTTTGGATATTAACGTTGCATCATTGCAAGGTCGTTTGTGCATCTAAACATTGCATCATTGCAAGGTAGTTTGTGGATGTAAACGTTGCATTATTGCAAGTTCATACACCATTGCCAGTTCGTGGATATAAATGTTGCATCATTACAAGGGGGTTTAGGGATGTAAACGTTGCATCATTATAAGGTGTTTTGTGGATATAAACGTTGCATCATTGGAAGGCGGTTCATGGACATAAACGTTGCATCATTACAAGGTGATTTGTGGACATAAACGTTGCATCATTACAACGTGGTTTGTGGATATAAACGTTCCATCATTACAAGGTGGTTTGTGGATATAAACGTTGCATCATTACAATGTGCTTCGTGGAAATAAACGTTGCAACATCATAAGGTGTTTTGTGGATATAAACGTTAGATCATAACAAGGTGGTTTATGGATATAAACGTTGCAACATGACAAGGTGTTTTGTGGATATAAACGTTGCATCATTACAAGGTGTTTTGTGGATATAAACGTTGCATAATTGCAAGTTCGTTTGTGGATATAAACGTTGCATCATGACAAGGTGGTTTCTGGAAATAAACGTTGCAACATTACAAGGTGTTTTGTGGATATAAATGTTGCATCATTGCATGGTTGTTTGTGGATATACACTTTGCATCCTTGTAAGATGGTCTGTGGATATAAACTTCGCTTCATTGAAAGATGGTTTTTGGATATAAACATTGCATCATTGCAAGGTCGTGTGTGCATCTAAACATTGCATCATTGCAAGGTAGTTTGTGGATATAAACGTTACATCATTGCAAGTTCGTTTGTGGATATAAATGTTGCATCATTACAAGGGGGTTCGGGATATAAACGTTCCATCATTATAAGGTGTTTTGTGGATATAAACGTTGCGTCATTGCAAGTTTGTTTGTGGAAATAAACGTTGCATCATGACAAGGTGGTTTCTGGAAATAAACGTTGCAACATTACAAGGTGTTTTGTGGATAAAAATGTTGCATCATTGGAAGGTGGTTTATGGTAATAAACGTTGCATCGTTACAAGGTCGTTTGTCTATGTCAACGTTGCATCATTGCACGGTAGTTTGTGCAAATCAACATTGCATCATTACAAGGTGGTTTATGGATATAAACGTTGCAACATCATAAGGTGTTTTGTGGATATAAACCGTGCATCATTGCAAGGTGGTTTCTGGATATAAATGTTGCATAATTGCAAGTTCCTTTGTGGATATAGACGTTACATCATTACAAGGTGGTTTGTGGATATCAACGTTGCATCATTGCAATGTGGTTTGTGGATATCAACATTGCATCATTGCAAAGTAGTTTGTGGACAAATACGTTGCATCATTGCAAGGTGGTTTCTGGATATAAACGTTGCACCATTACAAGGTGGTTTGTGCATATAAACGTTGCATAATTTCATTGTGGTTTGTGGATATAAACGTTGCATCATCACAAGGTGGTTTGTGAATATAAACGTTGCATCATTACAAGGTGGTTTGTGGATATAAACGTTGCATCATTGCCAGGTAGTTTGTGGATATAAACGTTGCATCATTGCAAGGTCGTGTGTGCATCTAAACATTGCATCATTGCAAGGTAGTTTGTGGATATAAACGTTGCATCATTGCAAGTTCGTTTGTGGATATAAATGTTGCATCATTACAAGCGGGTTTCGGGATATAAACGTTCCATCATTATAAGGTGTTTTGTGGATATAAACGTTGCGTCATTGCAAGTTTGTTTGTGGATATAAACGTTGCATCATTGCAAGGTAGTTTGTGGATATAAACGTTGCATCATGACAAGGTGGTTTCTGGAAATAAACGTTGCAACATTACAAGGTGTTTTGTGGATATAAATGTTGCATCATTGGAAGGTGGTTTATGGATATAAACGTTGCATCATTGCATGGTTGTTTGTGGATATACACGTTGCATCCTTGGAAGATGGTCAGTGGATATAAACTTCGCATCATTGTAAGATGGTTTTTGGATATTAACGTTGCATCATTGCAAGGTCGTTTGTGCATCTAAACATTGCATCATTGCAAGGTAGTTTGTGGATGTAAACGTTGCATTATTGCAAGTTCATACACCATTGCCAGTTCGTGGATATAAATGTTGCATCATTACAAGGGGGTTTAGGGATGTAAACGTTGCATCATTATAAGGTGTTTTGTGGATATAAACGTTGCATCATTGGAAGGCGGTTCATGGATATAAACGTTGCATCATTACAAGGTGATTTGTGGACATAAACGTTGCATCATTACAAGGTGGTTTGTGGATATAAACGTTCCATCATTACAAGGTGGTTTGTGGATATAAACGTTGCATCATTACAATGTGCTTCGTGGAAATAAACGTTGCAACATCATAAGGTGTTTTGTGGATATAAACGTTAGATCATAACAAGGTGGTTTATGGATATAAACGTTGCAACATGACAAGGTGTTTTGTGGATATAAACGTTGCATCATTACAAGGTGTTTTGTGGATATAAACGTTACATCATCGCAAAATGTTTTATGCATAAAAACTGCATCATTGCAAGTTCGTTTTTGGATATAAACGTTGCACCATTGCGAGTTTGTTTGTGGATATAAACGTTGCATCATTGCAAGGTGGTTCATAGATATCAACGTTGCATCATTGCAAGTTCGCTTGTGGATATAAACGTTGCACCATCGCAAAATGTTTTATGCATAAAAACATTGCATCATTGCAAGTTCGTTTTTGGATATAAACGTTGCATCATTGCAAGGTGGTTTGTGGATATAAACGTTACATCATCGCAAAATGTTTTATGCATAAAAACATTGCATCATTGCAAGTTCGTTTTTGGATATAAACATTGCATCATTGCAAGGTGGTTTGTGGATATAAACGTTGCATCACTGCGAGTTTGTTTGTGGATATAAACGTTGCATCATTGCAAGTTCGTTTGTGGATATAAACGTTACATCATCGCAAAATGTTTTATGCATAAAAACTGCATCATTGCAAGTTCGTTTTTGGATATAAACGTTGCACCATTGCGAGTTTGTTTGTAGATATAAACGTTGCATCATTGCAAGGTGGTTCATAGATATCAACGTTGCATCTTTGCAAGTTCGTTTGTGGATATAAACGCTGCATCATCGCAAAATGTTTTATGCATAAAAACATTGCATCATTGCAAGTTCATTTTTGGATATAAACGTTGCATCATTGCAAGGTGGTTTGTGGATATAAACATTGCATCATTGCGAGTTTGTTTGTGGATATAAACGTTGCATCATTGCAAGTTCGTTTGTGGATATAAACGTTACATCATCGCAAAATGTTTTATGCATAAAAACATTGCATCATTGCAAGTTCGTTTTTGGATATAAACGTTGCATCATTGCAAGGTGGTTTGTGGATATAAACGTTGCATCATTGCGAGTTTGTTTTTGGATATAAACGTTGCATCATTGCTAGGTGGTTCATAGATATCAACGTTGCATCATTGCAAGTTCGTTTGTGGATATAAACGTTGCATCATTACAAGGTGTTTTGTGGATATAAACGTTGCATCATTGCAAAGTAGTTTGTGGATGTAAACGTAGCGCCGTTGCAAGTTCGTTTGTGGATATAAACGTTGCATCATGACAAGGTGGTTTCTGGAAATAAACGTTGCAACATTACAAGGTGTTTTGTGGATATAAATGTTGCATCATTGCATGGTTGTTTGTGGATATACACTTTGCATCCTTGTAAGATGGTCTGTGGATATAAACTTCGCTTCATTGAAAGATGGTTTTTGGATATAAACATTGCATCATTGCAAGGTCGTGTGTGCATCTAAACATTGCATCATTGCAAGGTAGTTTGTGGATATAAACGTTACATCATTGCAAGTTCGTTTGTGGATATAAATGTTGCATCATTACAAGGGGGTTTCGGGATATAAACGTTCCATCATTATAAGGTGTTTTGTGGATATAAACGTTGCGTCATTGCAAGTTTGTTTGTGGAAATAAACGTTGCATCATGACAAGGTGGTTTCTGGAAATAAACGTTGCAACATTACAAGGTGTTTTGTGGATAAAAATGTTGCATCATTGGAAGGTGGTTTATGGTAATAAACGTTGCATCGTTGCAAGGTCGTTTGTCTATGTCAACGTTGCATCATTGCACGGTAGTTTGTGCAAATCAACATTGCATCATTACAAGGTGGTTTATGGATATAAACGTTGCAACATCATAAGGTGTTTTGTGGATATAAACCGTGCATCATTGCAAGGTGGTTTCTGGATATAAACGTTGCATAATTGCAAGTTCCTTTGTGGATATAGACGTTACATCATTACAAGGTGGTTTGTGGATATCAACGTTGCATCATTGCAATGTGGTTTGTGGATATCAACATTGCATCATTGCAAAGTAGTTTGTGGACAAATACGTTGCATCATTGCAAGGTGGTTTCTGGATATAAACGTTGCACCATTACAAGGTGGTTTGTGCATATAAACGTTGCATAATTTCATTGTGGTTTGTGGATATAAACGTTGCATCATCACAAGGTGGTTTGTGAATATAAACGTTGCATCATTACAAAGTGGTTTGTGGATATAAACGTTGCATCATTGCCAGGTAGTTTGTGGATATAAACGTTGCATCATTGCAAGGTCGTGTGTGCATCTAAACATTGCATCATTGCAAGGTAGTTTGTGGATATAAACGTTGCATCATTGCAAGTTCGTTTGTGGATATAAATGTTGCATCATTACAAGGGGGTTTCGGGATATAAACGTTCCATCATTATAAGGTGTTTTGTGGATATAAACGTTGCGTCATTGCAAGTTTGTTTGTGGATATAAATGTTGCATCATGGCAAGGTAGTTTGTGGATATAAACGTTGCATCATGACAAGGTGGTTTCTGGAAATAAACGTTGCAACATTACAAGGTGTTTTGTGGATATAAATGTTGCATCATTGGAAGGTGGTTTATGGATATAAACGTTGCATCATTGCATGGTTGTTTGTGGATATACACGTTGCATCCTTGGAAGATGGTCAGTGGATATAAACTTCGCATCATTGTAAGATGGTTTTTGGATATTAACGTTGCATCATTGCAAGGTCGTTTGTGCATCTAAACATTGCATCATTGCAAGGTAGTTTGTGGATGTAAACGTTGCATTATTGCAAGTTCATACACCATTGCCAGTTCGTGGATATAAATGTTGCATCATTACAAGGGGGTTTAGGGATGTAAACGTTGCATCATTATAAGGTGTTTTGTGGATATAAACGTTGCATCATTGGAAGGCGGTTCATGGACATAAACGTTGCATCATTACAAGGTGATTTGTGGACATAAACGTTGCATCATTACAACGTGGTTTGTGGATATAAACGTTCCATCCTTACAAGGTGGTTTGTGGATATAAACGTTGCATCATTACAATGTGCTTCGTGGAAATAAACGTTGCAACATCATAAGGTGTTTTGTGGATATAAACGTTAGATCATAACAAGGTGGTTTATGGATTTTAACGTTGCAACATGACAAGGTGTTTTGTGGATATAAACGTTGCATCATTACAAGGTGTTTTGTGGATATAAACGTTGCATAATTGCAAGTTCGTTTGTGGATATAAACGTTGCATCATGACAAGGTGGTTTCTGGAAATAAACGTTGCAACATTACAAGGTGTTTTGTGGATATAAATGTTGCATCATTGCATGGTTGTTTGTGGATATACACTTTGCATCCTTGTAAGATGGTCTGTGGATATAAACTTCGCTTCATTGAAAGATGGTTTTTGGATATAAACATTGCATCATTGCAAGGTCGTGTGTGCATCTAAACATTGCATCATTGCAAGGTAGTTTGTGGATATAAACGTTACATCATTGCAAGTTCGTTTGTGGATATAAATGTTGCATCATTACAAGGGGGTTTCGGGATATAAACGTTCCATCATTATAAGGTGTTTTGTGGATATAAACGTTGCGTCATTGCAAGTTTGTTTGTGGAAATAAACGTTGCATCATGACAAGGTGGTTTCTGGAAATAAACGTTGCAACATTACAAGGTGTTTTGTGGATAAAAATGTTGCATCATTGGAAGGTGGTTTATGGTAATAAACGTTGCATCGTTACAAGGTCGTTTGTCTATGTCAACGTTGCATCATTGCACGGTAGTTTGTGCAAATCAACATTGCATCATTACAAGGTGGTTTATGGATATAAACGTTGCAACATCATAAGGTGTTTTGTGGATATAAACCGTGCATCATTGCAAGGTGGTTTCTGCATATAAACGTTGCATAATTGCAAGTTCCTTTGTGGATATAGACGTTACATCATTACAAGGTGGTTTGTGGATATCAACGTTGCATCATTGCAATGTGGTTTGTGGATATCAACATTGCATCATTGCAAAGTAGTTTGTGGACAAATACGTTGCATCATTGCAAGGTGGTTTCTGGATATAAACGTTGCACCATTACAAGGTGGTTTGTGCATATAAACGTTGCATAATTTCATTGTGGTTTGTGGATATAAACGTTGCATCATCACAAGGTGGTTTGTGAATATAAACGTTGCATCATTACAAGGTGGTTTGTGGATATAAACGTTGCATCATTGCCAGGTAGTTTGTGGATATAAACGTTGCATCATTGCAAGGTCGTGTGTGCATCTAAACATTGCATCATTGCAAGGTAGTTTGTGGATATAAACGTTGCATCATTGCAAGTTCGTTTGTGGATATAAATGTTGCATCATTACAAGGGGTTTCGGGATATAAACGTTCCATCATTATAAGGTGTTTTGTGGATATAAACGTTGCGTCATTGCAAGTTTGTTTGTGGATATAAACGTTGCATCATTGCAAGGTAGTTTGTGGATATAAACGTTGCATCATGACAAGGTGGTTTCTGGAAATAAACGTTGCAACATTACAAGGTGTTTTGTGGATATAAATGTTGCATCATTGGAAGGTGGTTTATGGATATAAACGTTGCATCATTGCATGGTTGTTTGTGGATATACACGTTGCATCCTTGGAAGATGGTCAGTGGATATAAACTTCGCATCATTGTAAGATGGTTTTTGGATATTAACGTTGCATCATTGCAAGGTCGTTTGTGCATCTAAACATTGCATCATTGCAAGGTAGTTTGTGGATGTAAACGTTGCATTATTGCAAGTTCATACACCATTGCCAGTTCGTGGATATAAATGTTGCATCATTACAAGGGGGTTTAGGGATGTAAACGTTGCATCATTATAAGGTGTTTTGTGTATATAAACGTTGCATCATTGGAAGGCGGTTCATGGATATAAACGTTGCATCATTACAAGGTGATTTGTGGACATAAACGTTGCATCATTACAAGGTGGTTTGTGGATATAAACGTTCCATCATTACAAGGTGGTTTGTGGATATAAACGTTGCATCATTACAATGTGCTTCGTGGAAATAAACGTTGCAACATCATAAGGTGTTTTGTGGATATAAACGTTAGATCATAACAAGGTGGTTTATGGATATAAACGTTGCAACATGACAAGGTGTTTTGTGGATATAAACGTTGCATCATTACAAGGTGTTTTGTGGATATAAACGTTGCATAATTGCAAGTTCGTTTGTGGATATAAACGTTGCATCATGACAAGGTGGTTTCTGGAAATAAACGTTGCAACATTACAAGGTGTTTTGTGGATATAAATGTTGCATCATTGCATGGTTGTTTGTGGATATACACTTTGCATCCTTGTAAGATGGTCTGTGGATATAAACTTCGCTTCATTGAAAGATGGTTTTTGGATATAAACATTGCATCATTGCAAGGTCGTGTGTGCATCTAAACATTGCATCATTGCAAGGTAGTTTGTGGATATAAACGTTACATCATTGCAAGTTCGTTTGTGGATATAAATGTTGCATCATTACAAGGGGGTTTCGGGATATAAACGTTCCATCATTATAAGGTGTTTTGTGGATATAAACGTTGCGTCATTGCAAGTTTGTTTTTGGAAATAAACGTTGCATCATGACAAGGTGGTTTCTGGAAATAAACGTTGCAACATTACAAGGTGTTTTGTGGATAAAAATGTTGCATCATTGGAAGGTGGTTTATGGTAATAAACGTTGCATCGTTGCAAGGTCGTTTGTCTATGTCAACGTTGCATCATTGCACGGTAGTTTGTGCAAATCAACATTGCATCATTACAAGGTGGTTTATGGATATAAACGTTGCAACATCATAAGGTGTTTTGTGGATATAAACCGTGCATCATTGCAAGGTGGTTTCTGGATATAAACGTTGCATAATTGCAAGTTCCTTTGTGGATATAGACGTTACATCATTGCAAGGTGGTTTGTGGATATCAACGTTGCATCATTGCAATGTGGTTTGTGGATATCAACATTGCATCATTGCAAAGTAGTTTGTGGACAAATACGTTGCATCATTGCAAGGTGGTTTCTGGATATAAACGTTGCACCATTACAAGGTGGTTTGTGCATATAAACGTTGCATAATTTCATTGTGGTTTGTGGATATAAACGTTGCATCATCACAAGGTGGTTTGTGAATATAAACGTTGCATCATTACAAGGTGGTTTGTGGATATAAACGTTGCATCATTGCCAGGTAGTTTGTGGATATAAACGTTGCATCATTGCAAGGTCGTGTGTGCATCTAAACATTGCATCATTGCAAGGTAGTTTGTGGATATAAACGTTGCATCATTGCAAGTTCGTTTGTGGATATAAATGTTGCATCATTACAAGGGGGTTTCGGGATATAAACGTTCCATCATTATAAGGTGTTTTGTGGATATAAACGTTGCGTCATTGCAAGTTTGTTTGTGGATATAAACGTTGCATCATTGCAAGGTAGTTTGTGGATATAAACGTTGCATCATGACAAGGTGGTTTCTGGAAATAAACGTTGCAACATTACAAGGTGTTTTGTGGATATAAATGTTGCATCATTGGAAGGTGGTTTATGGATATAAACGTTGCATCATTGCATGGTTGTTTGTGGATATACACGTTGCATCCTTGGAAGATGGTCAGTGGATATAAACTTCGCATCATTGTAAGATGGTTTTTGGATATTAACGTTGCATCATTGCAAGGTCGTTTGTGCATCTAAACATTGCATCATTGCAAGGTAGTTTGTGGATGTAAACGTTGCATTATTGCAAGTTCATACACCATTGCCAGTTCGTGGATATAAATGTTGCATCATTACAAGGGGGTTTAGGGATGTAAACGTTGCATCATTATAAGGTGTTTTGTGGATATAAACGTTGCATCATTGGAAGGCGGTTCATGGATATAAACGTTGCATCATTACAAGGTGATTTGTGGACATAAACGTTGCATCATTACAAGGTGGTTTGTGGATATAAACGTTCCATCATTACAAGGTGGTTTGTGGATATAAACGTTGCATCATTACAATGTGCTTCGTGGAAATAAACGTTGCAACATCATAAGGTGTTTTGTGGATATAAACGTTAGATCATAACAAGGTGGTTTATGGATATAAACGTTGCAACATGACAAGGTGTTTTGTGGATATAAACGTTGCATCATTACAAGGTGTTTTGTGGATATAAACGTTACATCATCGCAAAATGTTTTATGCATAAAAACTGCATCATTGCAAGTTCGTTTTTGGATATAAACGTTGCACCATTGCGAGTTTGTTTGTGGATATAAACGTTGCATCATTGCAAGGTGGTTCATAGATATCAACGTTGCATCATTGCAAGTTCGCTTGTGGATATAAACGTTGCACCATCGCAAAATGTTTTATGCATAAAAACATTGCATCATTGCAAGTTCGTTTTTGGATATAAACGTTGCATCATTGCAAGGTGGTTTGTGGATATAAACGTTACATCATCGCAAAATGTTTTATGCATAAAAACATTGCATCATTGCAAGTTCGTTTTTGGATATAAACGTTGCATCATTGCAAGGTGGTTTGTGGATATAAACGTTGCATCACTGCGAGTTTGTTTGTGGATATAAACGTTGCATCATTGCAAGTTCGTTTGTGGATATAAACGTTACATCATCGCAAAATGTTTTATGCATAAAAACTGCATCATTGCAAGTTCGTTTTTGGATATAAACGTTGCACCATTGCGAGTTTGTTTGTAGATATAAACGTTGCATCATTGCAAGGTGGTTCATAGATATCAACGTTGCATCATTGCAAGTTCGTTTGTGGATATAAACGCTGCATCATCGCAAAATGTTTTATGCATAAAAACATTGCATCATTGCAAGTTCGTTTTTGGATATAAACGTTGCATCATTGCAAGGTGGTTTGTGGATATAAACGTTACATCATCGCAAAATGTTTTATGCATAAAAACATTGCATCATTGCAAGTTCGTTTTTGGATATAAACGTTGCATCATTGCAAGGTGGTTTGTGGATATAAACATTGCATCATTGCGAGTTTGTTTGTGGATATAAACGTTGCATCATTGCAAGTTCGTTTGTGGATATAAACGTTACATCATCGCAAAATGTTTTATGCATAAAAACATTGCATCATTGCAAGTTCGTTTTTGGATATAAACGTTGCATCATTGCAAGGTGGTTTGTGGATATAAACGTTGCATCATTGCGAGTTTGTTTTTGGATATAAACGTTGCATCATTGCTAGGTGGTTCATAGATATCAACGTTGCATCATTGCAAGTTCGTTTGTGGATATAAACGTTGCATCATTACAAGGTGTTTTGTGGATATAAACGTTGCATCATTGCAAAGTAGTTTGTGGATGTAAACGTTGCGCCGTTGCAAGTTCGTTTGTGGATATAAACTTTGCATCATGACAAGGTGGTTTCTGGAAATAAACGTTGCAACATTACAAGGTGTTTTGTGGATATAAATGTTGCATCATTGCATGGTTGTTTGTGGATATACACTTTGCATCCTTGTAAGATGGTCTGTGGATATAAACTTCGCTTCATTGTAAGATGGTTTTTGGATATAAACGTTGCATCATTGCAAGGTCGTGTGTGCATCTAAACATTGCATCATTGCAAGGTAGTTTGTGGATATAAACGTTACATCATTGCAAGTTCGTTTGTGGATATAAATGTTGCATCATTACAAGGGGGTTTCGGGATATAAACGTTTCATCATTATAAGGTGTTTTGTGGATATAAACATTGCGTCATTGCAAGTTTGTTTTTGGATATAAACGTTGCATCATGACAAGGTGGTTTCTGGAAATAAATGTTGCAACATTACAAGGTGTTTTGTGGATATAAATGTTGCATCATTGGAAGGTGGTTTATGGTAATAAACGTTGCATCGTTGCAAGGTCGTTTGTCTATGTCAACGTTGCATCATTGCACGGTAGTTTGTGCAAATCAACATTGCATCATTACAAGGTGGTTTATGGATATAAACGTTGCAACATCATAACGTGTTTTGTGGATATAAACCGTGCATCATTGCAAGGTGGTTTCTGGATATAAACGTTGCATAATTGCAAGTTCCTTTGTGGATATAGACGTTACATCATTACAAGGTGGTTTGTGGATATCAACGTTGCATCATTGCAATGTAGTTTGTGGACAAATACGTTGCATCATTGCAAGGTGGTTTCTGGATATAAACGTTGCACCATTACAAGGTGGTTTGTGCATATAAACGTTGCATAATTTCATTGTGGTTTGTGGATATAAACGTTGCATCATCACAAGGTGGTTTGTGAATATAAACGTTGCATCATTACAAGGTGGTTTGTGGATATAAACGTTGCATCATTACAAGGTGGTTTGTGGATATAAACGTTGCATCGTTGCAAAGTGGTTTTTGGATATAAACGTTGCATCATTGCAAGTTCGTTTGTGGATATTTACGTTGTATCATTACAAGGTGGTTTGTGGACATAAACGTTGCATCATTGTAAGTTTGCTTGTGGATATAAACGTTGCATCATTACAAGGTGGTTTGTGGATATAAACGTTGCATCATTACAAGGTGGTTTGTGGATATAAACGTTGCATCGTTGCAAAGTGGTTTTTGGATATAAACGTTGCATCATTACAAGGTCGTTTGTGGATATAAACGTTGCATCATTGCCAGGTAGTTTGTGGATATAAATGTTGCATCATTGCACGGTGGTTTATGTGAATAACGTTGCATCATTGCAAGGTAGTTTGTGGATATAAATGTTGCATCATTGCACGGTGGTTTATGTGAATAACGTGCATCTTTGCAAGGTCGTTTGTGGATATCACCGTTGCATCATTGCAAGGTAGTTTGTGGATATAAACATTGCATCATTACAAGGTGGTTTATGGATATAAACGTTGCATCATTGCAAGTTCGTTTGTGGATAAAAACGTTGCATCATTACAAGGTGGTTTGTGGACATAAACGTTGCATCATTGTAAGTTTGCTTGTGGATATAAACGTTGCATCATAACAAGGTGGTTTGTGGATTTAAACTTTGCATCATTACAAGGTGTTTTATCGATATAAACGTTGCATCATTTCAAGGTGTTTGCAGATATAAACGTTGCATCACTGCAAGTTCGTTTTTGGATTTTAACGTTGCGTCATTGCAAAGTAGTTTGTGCATATAAACGCTGCACCATTACAAGGTGGTTTGTTGATATTAACGTTGCATCATTGCAAAGTGGTTTATGGATATAAACGTTGCATCATTGCAAGGTGGTTTATGGTAATAAACGTTGCATCGTTGCAAGGTCGTTTGTCTATGTCAACGTTGCATCATTGCACGGTAGTTTGTGGATATCAACATTGCATCATTACAAGGTGGTTTATGGATATAAACGTTGCAACATCATAAGGTGTTTTGTGGATATAAACCTTACATCATTGCAAGGTGGTTTCTTGATATAAACGTTGCATAATTGCAAGTTCCTTTGTGGATATAGACGTTAGTTACATCATTACAAGGTGGTTTGTGGATATCAACGTTGCATCATTGCAATGTGGTTTGTGGATATCAATGTTGCATCATTGAAAGGTGGTTTATGGATTTTAACGTTGCATCATCATCAAGGTGGTTTGTTGATAGTGTTGCGAATTCGCGCCCACCGGCGTGCGATCAGCCACGTGACTCGAATCGAGGAACGTCACCCACCGGACGGACAATTCTGTCGTGACCCTCTCGGACTAACGCCAGGAGCTCGTCACGGGTGGGCCTTTCGGCCTCACCACGATCATGCTAATCGGCCAGCCGCGTGGGATAGGGTTGTTCGCCAAACTCGACCTACCTAAGTACCACGCGGATGGCAAACCGTGCGATCGCACTCGCCGCAGGTCGACTCCGGACACGGGCCGCTTAAGCGGTCCGTTCCGTACTGTAGGGATAACCGAGCGGTGTTATCATCGGCCTCGACGGTTCCGATTACTTATCAGGCGTATTAAGCCCACTACAAACCCAGTCCACCAGCTCACCATCATGAAGCCTCGCTGCTAACTCCGTGTGTGTGTGCGCGTCTCTAATCCCGTCCAATTCACCCTCTATCTCCCATGTCTCTGTACATTTATTACCTTCGCATTCTGCGAAAGGTTATGTTTTGGTCGGCGTATTTTTATTTATTTATTTATTTATTTATTTGTTTGTAATCTTGTGATTCGTATAACTCAAAAAGTATTAAACCGAATTGCATGAAATTTGGTGGGATGATTGGTTATTAGCCAGGAAGCATTCGATTAGATTTTGGGATCGTTCGGGTCAAAGGTCAAGGTCACGAAAAGGTCAAAATCGTCTTTTTACGATAACACGGTCAATTTTTATTCAATTTGCATGCAACTAACGCCAAAATGTTCAGAATTCAACGCCTCATCTTGTGATATGCAATATGACACAATGACGCCCATACTCTTGTTACCGGTTAGGGGTCAAAGGTCAGGGGGGTCACGACCTTGAAAAATATGTGGTTTTTGTCATAACGCGGTCAATTCTTGTCCGCTTTACATGAACCCAGCACCAAAATGTTCAGAATTTAATGCCCAATGTTGTGACACAATGACGTCATAACACATGTCACCGGTTGGGGTAAAATATCGGGGGGGGTCACGCCCTTGAAAAATATGCGGTTTTTGGCATAACTCAGTCAATTCTTATTCGATTTGCATGAAACCAGCATCAAACGAGATTACCTTCTCTTGTTGAAATGTTGTATTCACCGAGCTTGCGAGTGAAGACTCGCCAAAACGACATGAGTTGATTGTTGTTTAGTCCGTAGCCCCCGAAAGTCGGGGGGGGGGGTGGTCATGACATTAGAGAAATGTGGTTTGTGTCATCAGACCATTCATATGAAACCAGTTCCCCACACTCATACCAAGAACAAAAAAAGTAGTGGCGGCGAAGGTATGCGCTTTATGAGTGCCCGTTCTAGTTTGTTTCTGTTGTCTCCTCGTGTCTATCAGTCTCTGCTTCTTTCTGGCCTCTTTCCCTTATCTTTACGTAGGTCAACCTTGCTTTCTCCTTAAGTCGCTCGCGTCCTTCCCTCTGTTTCACTCCTTGCTCTTTTACGATCTCCGCGTACCTCATCCTTGCTTTCCGTCTTAATTGTTCTTTTCTTTCCCTCCCAATTCCTTTCACCTCGTCTCTTGTCTCCCTCGGGCACATCTCCATCACCCTAATTAGTTTTTTCCTCTTGGTCACCGTCACTGTTGCTCTCTCCGTCACCTTTACCAGTCTCGCCCAACACACCCCCCGAATTACTTTGTCCTCACCCGCCTCCACCGCGGGCCTGACAGCCGTTGCACTCCCTCCCAGCTCGTTCGTCCCCCCACGAGGCGTCGCCAATTTGAGCTCCCCGGCTGTTGCCTTCATGCCCGCACGCAGGCTTCGGCCAATTTGCTGCATCTCACCCCGCAGTTCTTTCATTTCTTCCTTCATTCCTTGCGCATTTACTTTCATTTCGTTTGTGTTTGTTTCCATTTTCGTTTTCATTTCATTCATTTGTTGTGTATTCGCTGTTATTGCCTGCAGAATCCGGTCGAGTGCACTCGGTTCGACAAGGATCGGGGGGTTTTGGCGGAGAGGGGGAGGGGAGGTGTCATACACCGCGGCCGCCGCCGCACCTATTTCGGGCTCTGGGTTCAGTTGGGGGAGTTCGTCCTGCACAACAAGCATTTCCTGCATGGGGATCTCATCCTGGACCATGGATTCTACACATTCTAAATCCATTTCTAATACCCCCAGCTCCTGCTCGCCTTGAGACTCCATCTTATTTCTCGTAACGGGTAAATTTAAATCGCTCGTAATTTGGAGGGAATCGGGGGTCGCTCCTCTCACCCCTGGACCGATTCCCGTGAATTTAGCTGGAGACAGGAGTTTGTTTTCCCGCTCTCTGACACCAGTGTTGTGAGGAGGGGGATGGGTTAGTGCCCCACGACCTGACACCAGTGTTGCGAATTCACGCCCGCCGGCATGCGATCGGCCACGTGACTCAAATCGCGGCATGTCGCCCACCGGACGGACAATTCTGTCGTGACCCTCTCGGACTAACGCCGGGAGCTAGTCACGGGTGGGTCTTTCAGCCTCACCACGATCGTGCCAATCGACCACCCGCGTGGGATAGGGTTGTTCGCCAAACTCGACCTACCTAAGTACCCACGCGGATGGTAAACCGGGCGATCGCACCTCGCCGCAGGTCGACTCCGGACACGGGCCGCTTAAGCGGTCCGTTCCGTACTATCGGGATAACCGAGCGGTGTTATCGTCGGCCTCGACGATTCCGATTACTTATCAGGCGTATTAAGCCCACTACAAACCCTTTACATGAAGCAAGATGGAGATTCAACAAAGGGAAGGACGCAGCGAAACGGGGAACAAGTTCACACAAGCACTTTATTCACACAGACACAGAGCACACATATACAGCCAGCAGAATCAGAATGCACATAAAGCAATTTAAAACAACAACAACAACAACAACAACAACAATGCAGAGCTACGACCGAATACGCAAACACACGGCAACACTTAAAACAATACTACTTGACGGACGGCGCCACCCACAGACATTTGCACCAAACCCCAAAAGAAAATGGAAGTGCGACTTCCCTGATCGCGTCAAGTCCTCCTTTTGCGACCGCAACTTCCTTGCCCCTCCGGTATGGTCCGTGAGCTCGTGCCGCGTGTCGCTCGTGTGGTCCACTCGACGGTACGGACGGGGTTTTGGGGAAACGGACGGGGTTTGTTCGGCGGCTCGCGCACGGGGTCCCAGGGCTCGCTTGGATCAAAGAAGCAAGGCAGGAACAACAAGCTTGCGACTCGAACCAGAAGACGACCATGAACCAGAAGACCAACATGAAGACCAACCCTCGACCAACCACCCTCAAGGTCCGTCCTGTCTGCCTTTTGTAGCGTGGGGCTCCGCCCTTCGCTCTGCCCCGTTTTCGGCCCCGCCTCCCTTCGAGCTTCTTGGAGAAGCCTCTTGAAGGGGGGCGTGACCTCTTGCTCCCCCTCCACCCCGTGCCGTGCGGGGGCCAGGGCATCAGTCTTGGCTCAAAGCCAGGGAATTATTCCTCCAAAATCAGACCCCTCCTTTACATGACCTTTGACCCATGCTCGGATCGCACCCCCCACACCGAGCGTGGAGAATTTCGACGGGAGAAACAGGCGGGAAAACCCCCGAGCATCGTTGTTGGTTTTTGTTTGTTCCCGGAGATCGTAACCGCACAGGGCCTACTGAATGGTGAGTGGCGAAGATGTGGTAGCGTAGGTGGTGGTGGTGGCGTGGTTGTAGTGTGGTTGGCGCTGTGGTGGGGATGGCGTGGTTGTTGAGATGTGTTTGTTTGAAATAAAAGAGAGAACAGGAAAACGACTGACTCAAAGCGTCGCAGCCCGAAATAATCACATTTATTCCCTCTAAACAACGGGTTTGGGAACATAAATGTTCCATCATTACAAGGTAGTTTGTGGATATAAACGTTGCATCATTGCAAGTTCCTTTGTGGAAATTATCTTTGCATCATTGCAAAGTGGTTTATGGATATAAACGTTGCATCATTGCAAGGTAGTTTGTGGATATAAACATTGCATCATTACAAGGTGGTTTATGGATATAAACGATGCATCATTGCAAGGTGGTTTATGTACTGTATATAAACGTTGCATCATTGCAAGGTAGTTTGTGGAGATAAACGTTGCATCATTGCAAGTTCGTTTGCGGATATAAACGTTGCATCATTACAAGGTGGTTTGTGGATATAAACGTTACATCATCGCAAAATGTTTTATGCATAAAAACATTGCAACATTGCGAGTTCGTTTGTGGCAATAAACGTTGCATCATTGCAAGGTAGTTTGTGGACATAGACGTTGCATCATTGCAAAGTTGTTTGTGGATATAAACGTTGCATTATTGGAAGGTGGTTCATGGATGTAAACGTTGCATCATTACAAGGTGGTTTGTGCATATAAACGATGCATCATTGTAAGTTCGTTTGTGGATATAAATGTTGCATCATTGCAAGGTTGTTTATGGTTCTAAAAGTTGCATCATTGCAAGGTGGTTTGTGGATATAAAAGTTGCATCATTGCAAGTTCGTTTGTGGATATAAACGTTGCATCATTGCAAGGTGGTTTGTGGATATAAATGTTGCATCATTGCAAGTTCGTTTGTGGATATAAACGTTGCATCATCACAAGGTGTTTTGTGGATATAAACGGTGCATCATTACAAGGTGGTTTGTGGATAAAAACATTGCATCATTGCAAAGTGGTTTATGGATATAAATGTTGCATCATTACAAGGGAGTTTGTGGATATAAACGTTGCATCATTGCAAGGTAGTTTGTGGATATAAACGTTGCAGCATTGCAAGTTCGTTTGTGGGTATTTACATTGCATCATTGGAAGGTGGTTTATGGATACAAACGTTACATCATTGCAAAGTGCTTTGGGTTAGAGACGTTGCATCATTGCAAGTTCGTTTGTGTATATAAACGTTGCATCATTGCAAGGTGGTTTGTGGATGTAAACATTGCATCATTGCTCGTTCGTTTGTGGCGAAAAGTTTGCATCATTGCAAGTTAGTTTGTGGATATAAACGTTGCATCATTGGAAGGTGGTTTATGGATATAAACGTTGCCTCATTGCTCGTTCGTTTGTGGCGAAAAGTTTGCATCATTGCAAGTTCGTTTGTTGATATAAACGTTGCATCATTGCAAGGTGGTTTGTGGATATAAACGTTGCATCATTGCAAAGTGGTTTATGGATATAAATGTTGCATCATTACAAGGTAGTTTGGATATAAACCTTGCATCATAGCAAGGTAGTTTGTGGATATAAACGTTGCAGCATTGCAAGTTCGTTTGTGGATATTAGCATTGCATCATTGCAAAGTGGTTTATGGATATAAACGTTGCATTCCTACAAGGTGGTTTGCGGATATAAACGTTGCATCATTGCGAGTTCGTTTGTGGCTCTAAACGTTGCATCTTTGCAAGGTAGTTTGTGGATATATACGTTGCATCATTGGAAAGTGGTTCATGGATATAAATGTTGCATTCTTACAAGGTGGTTTGCGGATGTAAACGTTGCATCATTACAAGGTGGCTTCTGGATATAAACGTTTCATCTTTACAAGGTGGTTTGCGGCTATAAACGTTGCATCATTGCAAGGTGGGTTGTGGAGAGAAGCGTGCCATCATCACAATGTGGTTTGTGGAGAGAAGCATGGCATCATGTCGCCGTGATTGGTGGGATTATGTCGAGGTGGTTTGTGGAGAGAAGCGTGGGATAATGTCGAGGTGGTTTGTGGAGAGAAGCGTGGGATTATGTTGAGGTGGTTTGTGGAGAGAAGCGTGGGATTATGTCGAGGTGGTTTGTGGAGAGAAGCGTGGGATTATGTCGAGGTGGTTTGTGGAGAGAAGCGTGGGATTATGTCGAGGTGGTTTGTGGAGAGAAGCGTGGGATAATGTCGAGGTGGTTTGTGAAGAGAAGCATGGGATTATGTTGAGGTGGTTTGTGGAGAGAAGCGTGGGATTATGTCGAGGTGGTTTGTGGAGAGAAGCGTGGGATTATGTCGAGGTGGTTTGTGGAGAGAAGCGTGGGATTATGTCGAGGTGGTTTGTGGAGAGAAGCGTGGGATTATGTCGAGGTGGTTTGTGGAAAGAAGCGTGGGATGATGTCGAGGTCGTTTGTGGAGAGAAGCGTGGGATTATGTCGAGGTGGTTTGTGGAGAGAAGCGTGGGATTATGTCGAAGTGGTTTGTGGAGAGAAGCGTGGGATTATGTCGAGGTGGTTTGTGGAGAGAAGCGTGGGATTATGTCGAGGTGATTTGTGGAAATAAGCATGGGATGATGTCGAGGTGGTTTGTGGAGAGAAGCGTGGGATTATGTCGAGGTGGTTTGTGGATAGAAGCGTGGGATTATGTCGAGGTGGTTTGTGGAGAGAAGTGTGGGATTATGTCGATGTGGTTTGTGGCGAGAAGCTTGGCATCATCGAAAGTTTGTTTGTGGAGAAAAGCATGGCATAATATGGAGATGATTTCTGGAGAGAAGCGTGGCATTTTGGCAAGGTGATTTGTGGAGAGAAACCATGGTGTCATAGCAAGGTCGTTTGTGGGGAGAAGCATGAGATCATATCGAGGTGGTTTGGGGGTGAAGCATGGGATCATATCGAGGTGGTTTGTGGATTTAGCCTCGGATCATATCAAAGTGGTTTGTGGAATTGTGGAAGTAAACCTGGGCTCCCACAATGAGGTGCTTATTGAGAATAAAGATGGGATCACAGTGAAGTGAATTGTGGATGCAAAGGTTAGATCGTCGTGAGATGGTTTGGGATATCAATGTGTGTGAACACGATCAGTGATGCAAAGTATATTATTTTGAGTACAGCAAGTCATTGCTGAGTCGTTTGTTTCATTTTCAGATGAGAACAGCATTTCATCCATGAGGGAAGCCGACAGGGTTGCACAATACAAAGTGCGTTCCATTAAGCATTGCAATCCCTGTCTCTTTGGGAGGAGGAGGTGTGGGATTGGGAGGATGTGGGTTTCATGGGAAGCATTTGCATTCTTGTACAAGCAAAGAGAATCGTTCCAACCTCTCTCCCAGCGGAGAGTGTGGCAGATTTGGAGAGGCGTTTGTTGGAATTGTTGAATTGAAGTAAAATCATTGAGTGGCCATCGTCATCGGGTCCGCACCCTTGGCTCTTGTGCCCTTGTATACCATGCTGAATAAAAGCAAAGGCTACCTTGTGTATGCATGGGTATTGCTTGCATTACCCGAATATATATATATATATATATATATATATATATATATATATATATATATATATATATATATATATATATATATATACATATACTGTCTGAATAGTCACATTTCAATTGAAACATCCAAGAGACAATAAATTGTGCACAACACACATCATATAATATCGAGCCCATTGTAGGCCGTGTCAGAAGCGATGTGCGTGAGTCGTCGAGATCCAAACGTTGCGCGCATCTCACGCTCCGCTCGTCGTGACTCGGAGACGACTCGGCACTCTCGCTTTGAAATGTACAGCTGCGAGCGATAATGGCACACATTGCGCAGCGTCACGTCGGGCCTGCGAGAATCTGTCAGCTAAGCTGATAATGTGCTTTGTAGGTGTAAAATTTGGACACACTCTAGGCCGCAAATTGAAAATGATTTTTGCCACACGCGCGTTTAAACAGCGGGAAATCGCTTCTCCAAAACAAATTACAAAGCAATGTGATACCCTGCCACCGTCGAGTCGCTATCTGCTGTGCTTATGCAATGATTGCGTAAACAGAATGCCAGCAGTGTGAAAAATGCGTCGCAATCATCGCAGCGCAGCAGAAGCGTACCGTCCGAGACGATTACCGGTGCCTGATTTTTGTTCCCACGACCAACTCCCCGCCCCACCTTCCTCCCTCATTCACCCAGCCCCCCACTTTCCTTCTGTTTACATCCAGCTATGTTTTCACCAATTACCGTTCACACAGTGTCATTTTGAATGCATCTCAGGCCGTTAAAGATACAAATCGCCTGCTCGGGGGCAGGTTGTGGGAGGGGTTGTGGCAGGGGGGCGGTAGTAATGTGGGTAAGTGCCCCCTCTCAAATTTTCAAAAAAGTTATGACAGCGACGTGACGATGCTGAATATTAAACAAGAGGTGCACTATTCTTGCAGAATACAGTCTTCCACAATCCCAAGCATTCTGAAATCAGGAATTCACTTGACGCCCCTTCATGAATTCCTTCTACCCCCAATCCCAAAATGCTTCCAATGGATCTGATTGCATTCACGAGTTTGCAAAACACACAGACACACACACACACACACACACACACACACACACACACACACACACACACACACACACACACACACACACACACACACACACACACACACACACACACACACACACACACACACACACACACACAGACACACACAGACACACACACACACCCTCAATTGCGATGCTCAGAAAAGCGCAAATAAGAGAGTTCCACAAATAAGGGACACCCACCAGCTTGGGATGAAGAGCCGATGCTCGCATGACTCCGTTTGAGCCAATCAAAAGCATCAGATTATTGAATTATTGAAGACCGGCCGGAAAGAGAAGCATTAAGTTTTATTGACAAGGCACGGCCATTTAGAATTGGGTTTTAAAATTGGAGTGCATTTTTATACATTAAACATAAAGCTGAAAACAATTGATTGAGTATGTTGCTGTTATTGCTGTGGAAATCTTAAGTGCTTGGAAGGTTTAGAATAAATATGTAATGTCAATATCAATGCAAGGTCCGTCATAAGTCAGAGGGAATTTTGCTGAAATGGGGGAATTTGGGGTTTTTTTTATTTATTTCCACGGCCGATGACCTTCTCTCGCGTTTCAACGAAAGCCCAGTCTATTGCCATTTTCTGCAATTTTGTTGTCGCGGACAAGAAAGCATTTTCCCCCAAATTGCTGCCAAAATCCGAAGCGAATGAAGAAGTGTAAACTTTGAACTGCACCACCGCGGATCGATGAAGATGAATTCATGCCATAATGAAGGGAATTCACAATAAGAAGCAATGCGTAAACCTCTGGCCCTACTGGCGCCCTGCTTTGCTGCGTGACTGATTGCCTAATCACTTGACCCCCGACCTCATTAAGAATTAAGAGGTTACGTGATGTAAGGCCAGTTCCTCACGATGTGCTGGTATTGACAGGACCGGCTCGGGAAAATGGTTCCTGGGGAAAATAGATGCCTGTGTGTTTAGTGCCACTCGCCACAGCCCGGAGCTTGACCTCACCTAACGCAAGGGTCGGATTCAGCCTGATGGCTGGGCCTGTGCTCTATTAACTGGAATTACATGCTTAACTGCAAACATGCGGGGCTAGGTCGGCGCGAATAACCGAGAGAAAACCTCCAAAAGAGGTTTTCTTTATGGAGGCATGCTCACGGGGCTTTATGACGTGCCCAAACACCTGCATGTTCGAGAAGTGAAATGAAGAGTCACCGAGGGCCACTCTGATTGGAAAGCTGATGTAAAGCGACGATAGGCCTCTACATATCAAGGCTTGAGGAAGAAAGATTAAATTATTCTCACATAAATATACCATTCACGCCATGATTGGTGTTTGTTGTCATGTAATTGATTCTTTGATACCTTGCAGTGTCACTGTTTGCCATGGCTTGTAATTGCACTGTATATACTGCACAGTACGTGTCGCACCTTTGCAGACAGTTTTGCAGGAATCCTGTAATTCACATTGTGCAGTTACAGTATGTAACACCAGGGGCGCAGAGAGAGAGAGGGGGGCAGGTGGGGTGGGGCGGGGGGGGGTTACCTACCCTGGAGTCCCTACATAGAAAGAGTTACGACAACCCGGAATTTGACGCCATTTTGTTTCCATTGTTTGTGCCACGCACAAGCGCACTGCCCACTACAGCGTGTACATTGTGCTATGTTGTGCAATTCATGACCTGCCCTGTGTCCCTCACTTTTTATACGATTTCATCCAAGATTTATACTCTGATGATTTTGTTAATTATTGCAATAATCATTGTTTAAACATGTTGTTTTATCAAGAAGTGAGAAGAAAAACGAGGAAAGAAGGGACAGAGAAGAGCGTTCGAGAGGATGGAAATGCAGGGAAGAGTGCAGGTATATCAGAAAAAATAAATAAAGGGAAAATGATATGGACTAAACTGGAAAACTACTTGTATTTTTCTTTAAATCATGATCATTCAACCACCATGCAAGTATGTCATCTTTATAGAATCCTGTTTCTCCACATTCTCTTGGTCAACATAATTCAATGCAACTCACAATGCTTTTATTAAATTCTTTCTCTCTCTCTCTCTCTCTCTCTCTCTCTCTCTCTCTCTCTCTCTCTCTCTCTCTCTCTCTCTCTCTCTCTCTCTCTGCCTCTGCCTCTGCCTCTGCCTCTGCCTCTGCCTCTGCCTCTGCCTCTGCCTCTGCCTCTGCCTCTGCCTCTGCCTCTGCCTCTGCCTCTGCCTCTGCCTCTGCCTCTGCCTCTGCCTCATCTCTCTCTCGTCTTATACATGCAAAGGTAAATTGTTGTACACACACACACACACACACACACACACACACACACACACACACACACACACACACACACACACACACACACACACACCTTACAGCTCTACCGTTTTCGGTAATATCAGACATGTCAGTCTGACTATATTGCAGCTCTATGGTCGTCATATATCTGACCCCGTGCTGCCATCGCACCAGGTTCAGATTGCAATCGGACTTGGACTCATCATTTCCATCATGTTCATGCCTACCACTCACAGTGGCAGTGGCCAGTGCCACTCACTTACTACTTGGCCTCCGGTCAATTTGAATTAGATTCTAGACAAATTACAGTTGTGTTTTCTTCAATAAATAGACCCCTAGATCAATAATTATATTCCTGAAAAAATTAAGACGACACATACACATAGCAATAATATTGTATTTACTTGGTACCGTATTATGAATTTTTATTCAACTTGACTTCGTCGACAAAATTAAAACCGCGAGAAGCAATCAACAGTAAAAAAAAAATAAAAAAAAATAAAAAAGCCCACATCAAAGTATTTGTACGGGACTACTATACTATGACTAACCTGACACAGAAATGATGAGGTCGGTTCCCATCCTACTCTGCGGACTCTATTCATCCACAGTTTTCTTCTTTCAGCATTTCTCGGGAATCTGTACATGTGAAATCCCTTCTCCGACTGATTACTGCACCCAAAGGCACAGCAACCTGTCATCTTTTAAGAAATTAGCAAATGTAGACAACACAAAAATAGTGATCTTCGATGGAAACAAACGCAAAGTGCAAAACGTGCTGAGAAGGCCGGGAACAACATGGCGTCCACAGACCACGTAATCACTTTTTTTTCCGGACTTGTCATGTCGTAACTCTTCTATGTAGGGACTCTAACCTGCCCGGGGCCCAGACCGAAGAGGGGCCAATAATTATTCCTTCAATTTTTTTTATTTCAGAAATGATTGTTTGAGTCCAAAACACCAGAGCAGCTTTATTTTATATCTCCCTCATCAAGGAATAGGTGAGTCACACCCCAATTGCCCTAAAATGCATTTCTGATGAAGAAATATGGAAACCTTCAGAAAGGTTGTTTAAAATATATACAACAAGAAAAGGTGCCCGTCTTCGACGGGCTTCACTGGCAACATATGGTAAAAGACAGATAGCATGAATGTATATTAAACAATATATTATATCATTTTTATCCATTGATTATCATTCAGGTTTTCCCCTTCGACTGTCCCGCAGTAGCTCCACTTCGATGACATTACCACGTAGTTTAGTGACTACACAACGTGTACCATTCGTGAGTTCTGGAGGATCCATAGAGCGCATTAAAATTACAGGGCACCCTACATTAAAGTGATCCAAAAGGCCCGATCAGTTTCGTCTACATATTCATATGTTGTAGAATTTAGCTGGCCAGATCAGTTTCGTCTCCATAATCATATGTTGTTGAATTTAGCTGATTCTGAAACTGTTAACAGCATGTTGATCGGATGGTTCTGTGATTTTCTACGGTATTAAACAGAAGTACGACTTAAGCCTGTACGCCACTATGCGGAGACCCGAGATTTTTATGTGCACGTACTCAATCCTGCACCCACCCAGAAAAGACCCAAGTACACTGTCAGCACTCACCTTCACACTAAAACGATTATCATGATTTTGGGTTTAACCGTAACTGACTGGGCGATACTTTGTTGGCAGTTGGTCCGGCTGGGCAGCGGGTATCGGTCGATGAAAATTTCAAAACGGCAACCATGTATAAAAAAAGCAAAGAAATACTTTACCTAGTCAGAAAGTCATGGTTTTGTGAAGAAACTACGGCACATGGAAACTGCAAATGCGTCAGGTATGAACTCAACTGTTTTCTCCCCAAATGAAGCGTGATTCTATGAGCCGAACTCATCTTAGTGGTCCTCTAAAAAATGGGAAACATTTTTATTTCTTTTTTGTGCAATAATTCCACCCATTTTGCAAATGGAGTTTTTTAACTGTTTAACTACCATAATCATCAAAACGAATTTTGAGGGGCCTCTTAAGGAAGACAATAATATCATTACTATATATGTCAAAGCTTGTTTCATTTCATGCAGTAACAAAAATCTGATGGTGGAACAAAAAAGGGGTGCACAGAAATATTAATATAATATAGGTTTAACTACCATAATCATCAAAACGAATTTTGAGGGGCCTCTTAAGGAAGACAATAATATTGTTACGTTGGAGGGGGCGGGGGGGGGTATGCATTCAAAGGGTAATTAGGATGTTTAATTAGGTATGCCATGCTGTTCGAGTTTACCAGGATCTCGATGTAATAAGTAGCAATTCAGTGGTGATAAGTTGTCTCGTAAATGTTCATTTCTTCAAGGGGGGAGATGATAATTGTCACGTAATTAGATAGGGACACGGGATAGGGTAAGTGTGTCTGCGTAAACCCCTTTTTGGTATTCTCTGGAGACTGGCCGTGACGTCACAGGACAGTGCAGTGGATGGCTCCGCCCCGTGATCACGATTGGCGGAAGGCGATGGCGGTGGGCCAATAAACGGCTCGATTGGGAGTGACGAGGACGAAGGATAAAACGGTTCTGTTCAGGGTCGAAAAGGAAGAGGAAGAAGATTACAACCAAAAGATCGTGGGTTTTTTTTGGTGTGGAAGCTGTGGCGGCAGAGAGCGTCCTGGTTGTTGTGCTGAAACGATCGTGTTCTTGATCGTGTCTGGGAGCCTTGCCGAGCCTCGTGCCTCGCTTTGGTTGGCTCTGGGGTTCTGCTGACTCGGAGTGCAGGGTCGGGCGGTGGGCGGACCTGCCTCCCTCTCCTACTCGCAACTTGGCGCCAGAACTGGTTCCCTGGCGGCTGTGAGCGGACTTGGGCCAGGACCAGGAGGTCGACAGCACCGCGGTTTCTGCTGCCCCCCTGACGAGAGCAAGGCCGGCTCGTCCGGCGCCGATCCAGGGACAGTTGCGTCCACACCACGGTCCTGCCTAACCACCAGAAATAGCTACGTTTTGTGTGTGTGTGTGCGTGTGCGCGTGTGCGTGTGTGTGTGTGTGTGTGTGTGTGTGTGTGTGTGTGTGTGTGTGTGTGTGTGTGTGTGTGTGTGTGTGTGTGTGTGTGTGTGTGTGTGTGTGTGTGTGAACTTGGCGCCTTAGAGGGATTGAGAACTGTCTATTCATTGGAATTGTCTGTGTTTTTCCCCACGCCCGATCCCACACCATCCCGTCGAATCGCCCCGGATCCCTCTTCTTGCCGAGTCTTGTTATTTCTGGTGATAATAAAAACAAATAAACATCATCAACTTAGTGAAAAGTGACTCGTGCCACCTTCCTCGTCCCGTTTGCGGTAGAGCGATTAGAACCGCCATGTTTGGGTTATAAACAAATAAACCGCCTCCATCGTTTCGGCTCATTCTACGTTGGCGGGCCTGTTCAAGTCCCGTGGACGTCACAATATCATTACTATATATGTCAAAGCTTGTTTCATTTCAGGCAGTAACAAAAATCTGATGGTGGAACAAAAAAAGGGGCATGCCGAAATATTAATGGAGATATATATATATATATATATATATATATATATATATATATATATATATATATATATATATATATATATATATATATATATATATATATCGATTTTTTTTTAATGGGACTCGAATGAAGGGAGCCATACACTGACAATTGCCCAGGGCCCATTTTGGCTCAAGGCAGTCCTGTGCAGACTATATGTACAGTTTCCATAACTCTGTATTTTACTTTGTAGTTCTGGTGTGTGTATGTGTGTATGTATGTATGTGTGTGTGTGTATATATATATATATATATATATATATATATATATATATATATATATATATATATATATATATATATATATATATATATATATATATATATGTATATATATATGTATATATGTATATATATATATATATATATATGTATATATGTATATACATATATACATATACATATATACATATATATATATATATACAAAAGCCTGGTGTTGGCGCAGTGGTTAGGGCAGCGGCTTGGGATCCAAAAGGTCCTGAGTTCAAACCCCGTTGGGCCACTGAATTAATACACCAGGGGGTTGACTCAGCCTGTCATCCTTCCGAGGTCGGCGAAATGAGTACCAGTATACTGGGCCGGTGTATACCCCGGTTAAAATAGGTGTACCATATCCCTGTGTCGTAAGAGGCGACCAGGGTTGCGTCAGGAAGGGCATCCGGCGTAAAACATGTGCCAAATCACTATGCGGATCATACGGATGATCCGCTGTGGCGACCCCTAACGGGAGCAGCCGAAGGAAAAGAAGATATATATATATATATATATATATATATATATATATATATATATATATATAAATATATACATACATATATACATACATATATACATACATATTCTTACGAATTTCGCCCGCCTGGCGTGCGATCGGCCACGTGACTCGAATGGCGACTCGTCGCCCACCGGAATGGACAATTCAGTCGTGACCCTCATGGAACTACCGCCAGGAGCTAGGTACGGGTGGGGGTTTAACCTCACCACAACCCAGACCGCATTCTACCTGCGCGAAATAGGGTGAATCGTCGAATGTCGATATACCTAAGTACCCGTGCGGGTCGCGTACCGAGGAGTTGTACCACGCCGCAGGTCGACTTCGGACATGAACCGCTTAAGCGGCTCGTTCCATGCTAAAGGGATAACCAAGCGGAGTTATCGCCGACCTCGACGGTTCAGTTTCACTTTTCGGGTGTTTCAACCCACTACCAATCCCTTACGTGATGCAAGATGGAAATTTCAACCAGAGGAAAGGATGCAATGAAACGGGAAACAATTTGACAAGCACTTTTATTTCACACACACACACACACACACACACACACACACACACACACACACACACACACACACACACACACACACACACACACGGCAAGCACGTATTCACAGCCATACAGTAAGAACACAACGCAGAGTTAAAACCGAATAAAGCAATGCACAAGCACTTATACGGGTTTACTTAATAGACTGGCGCCACACACACATTTACACCAAAAGCAAAGAAAATACAAGCTACCCTCACAGGCAAGGAGGCAGACATGTCCGTGGACCAAATGAACGTGGGACCTAGGTGATCGGCCAGTTCCACGAGACCGAAGGGGTCTTACCCGCACCCTCGTAGCGCGATGGCGGGCTTGCAGCAATGTCCGCGTAACGCGCCTGACTCCGTGCCCCTGGTATGGTTGGTGAGCTCCTCCAGGCGTGCGTTGTGCAGGCACGTGTTGGTCGGTCGACACCACGGTTGGGGCGGGGAGCGGACAGGGTTACCGGTGCTATCTCAGCACGGATGGGGGAAATTGTTGATGCTCGGGGTGGAAATAGGGGAATGGCGGACGCTCCGTCCCACGAGCGCGGTCTCGGGACCGCACCGACTCCGGCGAACTCTCACCCCCGAGTCCTCTTCCGCATCCCTGCTTCACACCGCGACTCGTCCCTCGACCTCCACTCCGAGCTCTGTCCCCTTCGCCGTCCGATCCCCACAACGACAACCTCTCAGACTCCACGACTTCCGACTAGCGCCACTTTCTGCACCCCTTTCTGCACACCTTTTCTGCACACACGAGCTGTGTTGTGCTCGCGTCTTTATAGACCGGGGGAGGAGCTTGTATGCAGATTCGCGGTTCAAAACGCGCTTGGAGGCGGGGCCACGCCACCCGACGTTCAGCCATTGGTCGGGCAAAAAGGGGTGTGAGCCTCTCCTGATCCGCTTTCCTCTCCTAAAAGGAACGCATTCACAGCGGGTTCGGAGGCGGGGCCATGCCACCCGATGCTCAGTCATTGGATGGAAGAAAAGGGGCGTGAAGCCTTCCTGATCCGCTTCTCCTCTCCCGAAAGGATCCATGTGCACTCGTGGCTTGACGCGTTCGGCAAGAATCACCGAACGGGCCCTGAACAGCACGACGTTCAGTGTTGACAGGTGGTGTGGTTGTTGGTTGTGGAAGGAGAAAGGCGAAGGTGGTGAGGGGTTTGCTGTGGTGGTTTGGTTGTTAGCGGGCGTCGTTTGGGAATGGCGGTGAAGCGATGTTTGCGGGATGAAGTTGTGGAGGTTAAAGAGGCGAAGGTGGTGGTGTTTGATTTGTTGGCGGCTTAATGGTCCAAAATAACGATCGAAAAAGAAAAATGGCTAACTCAAAGCGTCGCAGCCCGGATGAATCACACATATTCCCCCGAAACATCAGGTGTGGACTAACTACACATGAACTTATCGATATATCTAACCTGAGGACCTTTCTGGTGTGTTGCAAATTTCCACAGCCGTAACAATATATATATATATATATATATATATATATATATATATATATATATATATATATATATATATATATATATATATATATATATATATATATATATACAGTATATATTGTTGATTTCCGCCCGTTCGGCGTGCGCATGACCATTTCAACCCAATCCAGGCCACACGTCCACCGAACGCGACAATCTAGTCGTAGCTTCCGGACAAACGCCGAAACCCAGCTGCGGGTGTTTTTAATACACCATAAACCAGCCAATTCTTCTGTCCACGCCGAATTATCGATATACCTAACTATTCGCGCGGACAGAAACACCAGGAGTTTATACCTCGACGGGACCTACACGAAAACAAGCTGCTTAAGCAGATCGTTCCGTATGCGAATGCTGAGCGGTTTTATATCGGCAAGTCCCGTCAGACCAGATGTACGTTTTATTGGCTTTAAAAGCCAGCTAATTCCCCGAATGAATCATGGCAGTCAAGGGAATGAAACGACACGACGAGCAGGTTTTTACGTTCAAACAATGGGGGATTTATTTTCACACGTCAGCAGTCAATGAATGGATAGGAGACAAGACACATGCAAAAGCCTACAGCCGATTTCTATCGGAATGCAAGTATATACAGGCACTTAACAATTCTACTTATAAGACAGGGCCCACAGACTTACATGCAAAACCCAAGAAAGAACAGAATCGGGCTCGTGAGCCTTTAATGCGCTCATGGCCGGGATGACCGGAACAGGCCCTGAGAGACCAGGCAGGTGACTCATCACCCTTGTGGTGACTCCATGGGTCTTTGTTACTGGTGTCTCCGTTCGGTCTGGTGCATCACAAACGTGCCAGTAGCTTGGGCGGCTTTATGAGCAGCTTGTGCGGTTCCCCTCGGTCATCCTGCCTTCACTGCGGCCTGGTTGGTCGGGCCTCGCCGATGACGTGCTGGACGAGTGAACGGATCTTTCGCCCGACCGCTTCAGGGTCGGTTGCCCGGAACCCCCGAGCTCCAACTGGCTCCCTTGGTTGCACTGGCTAACCTTCCAGTGACCTGCGGACTTGGCTGGCTCCCTTGGTTGCGCTGGCGAACTCTCCAGCGAACTGCGGACTTGGCTGGCTCCCTTGGTTGCGCTGGCGAACCTTCCAGCGAACGAACTCCACTGCTCCGACGAACCAACCGCTCGGCTAACAGCCGAATGTCCCACTCGCCAACTCCTCGACTCCCCTCTGGTGTCTCTGCTTGGCTTTTTATAGCCCCAAGGGGAGGGGCCGCTTTGGGC
>NC_140972.1:62019713-62029713 GCF_056783735.1 Eptatretus burgeri | reverse complement strand
TCCCCATTGGACAGAGGAAAAGTGGGCGTGAATGCTTTTTGATCCACGAATCTGCATATAGCGATTATACTCCGACGCACCTGGAGGCGGGGCCAAATCGCCCCACGCTCGCCGATAGGACGGAACAGAAGTGGGCGTGAATCGTTTTTGATCCGATTTCTTCGGAAAGGCTGGTGTTTTTGCACCCGCTGCTCGGTGCGCGCCCTGCACGAGTCCAGGATCGGCGCCCACAAGCGGCGCGGGAATGGCGGTGATGCGATGGTTGCGAGAGCGAGATGTGACGGCAAGGGTCGTGGCTGTTGTTGTGAAGCGGCGTTGCGGTTGGTGGTTGTTGTGTGATGGCTGTTGAGACGTGGTTGGTGGTGGTTGTGGTGGTAGTAATGGCGGCTGGTCCAAAATAAAGACAGTAAAAGAAAAACGGCTATCTAAAAGGGTCGCAGCCTGAATGAATGACATTTATTCCCTCTTAACAACGGGTTTTGGCCTAACTACACATATACTTACAGAGATATCTCACCTAAGGGACCTGAATGGTGGTTTGCGAATTTCGTCAACCACAACACTACCCCCTCCCCTTTTTACAGACTCGTCCCGAGTCGTCAAATTTTCGTGTGCCATCATGTGTAGTTTTCCCCTAGTACATTTTACCTACGGATCCCTGAGTGCGACATTAATGGTATTCGTGTTCCCAAAATAAATAACACTGAACAACAAATTTCAAAATTTTTTTTTTACTGGAGATGTGTAAAGTGATTAAGACTAATTTGGGTACGCTGATTTCAAAAATCATAACCGTTTTGCTGTATCACGTCAGGATTTTCAGGAACAGAAATATTCCCATTGCCTAGAAGTCAGGATTTCAATGAAATTTACATATGTCTTTAACATGTCTATTTCGTACAATTGTTGTTAACTTGTGTTATATTTCTTTCTTTCAGATAAAGATGAGTAGGCGTTCCTGTACCAATCATCCTGACAACTTCTGTTATGTCTGTGGTCGGTATACCAAAAAAGATCAACAGCGAAGTATATCTACAGCAGTGAAAATGAAGGCCGCCTACTTTCACTACTTCGGGTGTAAGGTGGGGGACCAAGAACAGAGCTGGGCACTACACATCTGCTGCACAAGCTGTCACACAACCTTGACTCAGTGGTTGGTGGGCAAGCGCGCGAGCATGCCATTTGCGGTGCCCATGATATGGCGTGAGCCGCAGAATCATCATGATGATTGTTATTTCTGCTGCACAAGCATCGCCGGCTTCAACAAGAAGAATAAAGGTCACATCAAGTACGCTGACTGCGTCTCTGCTCGTAAACCTGTGCCTCATGATGACGAGAACCCCGTTCCAACACCTCCAGCTGATCAGAACATAGCTATAAGCAGTGGTGAAGAGGATGGTGATGATGAACCTTTTGAACCCGACACTCAAGAATCACACCTTCTGAACCAGGGAGACTTAAATGATCTTGTAAGAGATCTCTCGCTGTCAAAGGCGAAGGCAGAGCTGCTTGGATCAAGGCTGCAGCAGTGGAATCTACTTGAACCTAACAGCAAGATATCCTTGTTCAGAGCATGTCACAGAGACATGGCTGAGTTCTTTGAGATGGAAGACACGATGACATTCTGCAGTGACATCAACGGTCTGTTGAAAGAACTTGGGTGTGATCACAATCCTGCAGACTGGCACCTCTTCATCGACTCGGGGAAGAACAGCTTGAAGGCTGTTTTGCTCCACAATGGCAACGAGAAACCATCAGTCCCACTGGCTCACGCGTTCGGCATGACAGAGACCGATGAGACTATGCGGCAGCTGCTTGATTCCATCAAGTACAATGACTTCAACTGGCACATCTGCGGAAACTTGAAAGTGGTGGCGCTGTTGTTAGGGCTGCAGTCAGGCTACACGAAATACATGTGCTTCCTTTGTCTCTGGGATAGCAGAGACGACAACAATCACTGGACGAAGAAAGATTGGGAAGAGCGAAAAGAGCATGTACCTGGTCGACACAACGTGAAGCATGTCACCCTTGTCGACCCAGCCAAGGTTTTCCTTCCACCACTCCACATAAAGCTCGGCTTGATGAAAAGTTTTGTACGGGCAATGGATCTGAATGGGCGTGGAAAAGGAAAATACCTCAAGGTATTTTCCTTATAGGAAAAAAAAAGGAAAATACCTTATACCTCAAGGAAAAGTTTGGCAACACCTTGTCGGAGGCCAAGATCAAGGCTGGTGTCTTTGTTGTACCGCAAATCCGACAGATTATGAAGGACGAAACTTTTCCGACAACTCTAAACCCCAAAGAGCTGGCAGCGTGGAGGAGCTTCAAAGCTGTGACGGACAACTTCTTGGGGAACGAGCGCGCGGACAACTATGAAGAAATAGTGCAGCAGCTGCTGGAGTCCTTCAGGAAACTTGGCTCCAGGATGTCCCTGAAAATCCATTTCCTACACCAGCACCTGAACTTCTTCCCTGACAACTTGGGAGCAGTCTCGGACGAGCACGGCGAGCGATTCCACCAAGAGATTTCACTCATGGAGACGCGTTACCAAGGGCGGCACAACCCGAACATGATGGGCGATTTCTGCTGGTTCCTGCATCGTGAAACTGACACAGAGCAGCACAAACGCAAAGCCAAATGCCTAAAGCATTTTTAATTACATTCTAGTGGAGTTTTTCTGTAATTTCTATAATTTTGAAGCATTCATGATGAAATAAATGAATAAATGAATTTTTGTAAATTTCATTGAAATCCTGACTTCTAGGCAATGGGAATATTTCTGTTACTGAAAATCCTGACGTGATACAGCAAAACGGTTATGATTTTTGAAATCAGCGTACCCAAATTAGTCTAAATCACTTTACACATCTCCAGTAAAAAAAATTTGTTGTTCAGTGTAACCTGAGGGCTGAGTAACTACCGAAACAAACTCACTCACACGGACGACTTAAATAAAATTGCCGGCGCTAAGACAGACATGCCGGGGGCGCACTCATATGTACAGTACATCTTCACCTTAACTTACAAATTTTACACTAAACCATGGCCCAGGATCACTGAACTCTGCAAAAAGAAAGCAGTTAGCAGGGAGCCAGGCTGCTCGCATGCAGTCTCTGGCTCAAACAATGCAGGTGACAGGGAACGTGGCCGGCTGCTCACACGCAGTCCAAGGCCTTCCCTTTTTAACTGAACGCAGTGAACCACAACGGTGCATGGGCTGCACAAACGCAGTCTCCGTGCCAGCTCAAGTGGCACACGCAATGAACACAACGAATGGATGGATGAATGGATGGACGCAAACACGGTGCACGGGCCGCCACTGCAGGCCCGTGTTGTAGCTGCCAACAGGGCAGTTCTCGCAGCTTGCAAACTGTTGCTTTCTGATCCTGGCGCACATGGCAATGAACAGGGGGGCAAGCAAAAATTGAACGGGGCTGGTGAACAGGGGCAGTGGGCATGGCATGGCAAAGGCAGCAGGCAAACACAGCCCGCAGAAGAAGGCCGCTGCAGGCAAACACAGGCGGCAGACGAACTGGCCGGCACAGGCCTTGCAGAAAACAGCTGCAGACGATCCGGCCGGCGCAGGCCTTGCAGCACAGCAGCTGCAGACGATCCAGCCGGCACAGGCCTTGCAGCAAAACAACAGCTGCCGATGAAGTGGGCCGGCCTTTGCCTTGCAGAAACGCAGCCAGCAGATGAAGCTGGCCAGCCTTTGCCGTTCAGTGGAGGTTGGTGGAGGGAGTGCGGTGGTGCTGGCCACTCGGAAGGCGGGCTCGGACCTACCCTACGGTCTCCCTCCCAACCTATCGCCTTTGCCTGTCACTGTCTATACCCACTCCCTTAATTTGTCAAACCCCAATTTAGCCCCAACTTATTTTTTTTATTTTTTTACTTCCCCATCATAAATCATCCCCTAACCCCCTGTACTGTCCTTGTTCGGCGAACCTATCCTGTCACCTAGCCTACTCCCAACCCCTACGTTCCCTTCCCGGAGGGGAACAAGGGAGAGCTAGCGTCCTGTGTCGAGGCCCAATCCAAGCCTCAGGATGGCCTCCCCAGACTTCAGCGATCTATAACACAAAGTGGGTCCAGTGGCCCACAACGAGAGCGAGGGGATGGATGGTGCGGAGGGGTACACTTCCTATTCTACCCTATCCATTTAACTGTTAAACTACCCCGGGGCTTTCAACAAGCGCCTCTCGCTTAAACTATTGGTTCTATAAACCAAGATTCCCGTCGCCTGTGTTAGTGTCCTTACAATTTCGGGCCTTGCCCCCCAATTTTCTCTCCGTGCCCTCACACAGTCTCATGGCTGGGACACGTGGCTCCCTTTGGCAGGCACGACCCTCTGCCGAATCTCCCGCTATGGCACCCCCGGGCACTACACTGCCTCCGAGCCTACCAGCTCCCTGACACCGGGAGTGCCCCCCATGGCACCTCCCCTGAAACGCACACGTGGCAGGCTGGCTTCCCAGGCCCCTTTCCGAGGGTCACCCATGCCCACAACACTGCCCACGCGGCTAATGGCGCCCCGGGCCCCCGCACCAAGCAGGCGCACCCGTGCCCACTATGCTATCCCGGCCCCCCATGGGCCCTTGGCCTACTACGGCCGACTAGCCTGGTGCCCGGGGTACCCACTCAGCGATACTCACCTTTCGCAGTCACGCTCCCAGCCCGTCAACAGGGCTCCTGCACCCATCCAAACGGGTTTCGAGCCTACACTCCCACCAACAACAAAACAACCTCCATTTCTGTTAATTTGACTAACCCAGCTAACTCACTCTACACTGACCCCGGGGTCCCTTGGGCGGGAGTCACTCCTCTCCCCAATCACTCATCGCACCATGCAGTCCCCATTCGCTCCACACACACAGACCTGCTGGCCTCACTCACTCACCAAGCACATGCTTCCACTTCACTCACCAACAACTCTTCAACACACTCACCGCTGAACTCTGCCATCCTTCTAACTACATCCCCTAACTAACTCGTGCTCCCACGTCGTCCCTTACACTAAAGCATGTTCCTTTTAACACTACGTAGCTAAACTACGTCAACTCTACACATCCAAAGGCTGTCACTGTCTCCAAATCTCTAAAATAACTTTCCCAACCTAAATCTCGCTACAATCCCTCTAACTCATCCATTCCACGGGCCCCATGAAGACTTACCCCTGCCCCATGGAGCCGGTCTAGCTATGCTAACCCTTCCCCCTAACTAGTTTCCATCCTGTGCCCTGGTAAGGGGGTCTTCCACCCCTTGCGCGGGAATCCTGTGCACCCGAAAGTGAGGCTTGCTTTTTTTTTTTTCACATGCGCATCACCAGCGCGGCAACTCACAGCTCGCGCACTTTGCACCTGCCCGTGACGTCATGCAGCTGCACGTGTACCTCGTCCCTCCTTGGATACTCCTCCTGCCGGATTCCAACCCCGCGTGCAGCCATGACGTCACCGTGCGCATAAAAAAAAACACAAGCCCCACGCGAACACATGTGCTTTGCCCGTTGGAGCTTAACACACACGATCGCGTGGAGAACCCGTCCGGTCCAAATCCGTTTACCTGCCTAACTTTGTCTGTCCGCGGGATCGGCAAATCCACCGCGTGCGTTTCCGGACCGGGACTTCACTCTCGCAAGCGAGCACGTGGGGGCCTCGTGCGTTGCACAGCACGGACCACGTGCTCGCCGCTGGGTGAACCCGGCACGGTCCCCGAAACAACTACAGCCGCTACTCGGCTTTCTTTCCTCTGTCGCAGTCTCCGTCGCCATTCAACACACGCACTCCCGCGTGTTACGACGCTAACACACCTCACCATTAAACTCACACCGGGAGACGCGGCTGCATGTTCACACATGCCGACCGACATCTCCCTTACACACAACGACCTTACACTCGCTGTCTCTCTCACACTCGGCCGCTCACTCACGCATGCCATTTCCCTCACACTACCCATACCACTCACACGTGGTGCTCCATTCATACTGGCCGTTTCACTCACGCATGCCGTTTCCCTCGCACACGTGGCTCCACTCACTCGCGGCCTTTCACTCACTCGTGCCATTTCCCTCACACAAACCATACTACTCACACACGCTGGGGCACTCGCCCGTGGTGCCTCACTCATACTGGCCGTTTCACTCACACACACGGCGACACTCACACACAGTGCCTCACCCACACGCGGCATGCTGGGAAGCACACACTCCGGCACACTCGCCACCACACCACTCACACACGCGGGGGCACTCGCCCGCGGTGTCTCACTCACACATCGTGCCTCACTCACACACGCGGGGGCACTCGCCCGCGGTGTCTCATCCACACACGGCGTGCTGGGAAGCACACACTCCGGCACACTCGCCACCACACCACTCACACGTGGTGCTCCATTCATACTGGCCGTTTCACTCACACACACGGCCTCTTCCACTTGCGGTGCCCCTTTTACACACGGCGTGCTGGGAAGCACGTACTCCGGCACAGTCGCCACCACACCACTCACACACGGGGTCGCTTCCACACACGGGTCTTTGTCACCCACCCGGTCGCTCTCACACACGCCCTTGCACCCACGCTATGCGTCCGTTGCAGCACGCATTTCGCCACACTCGTGAACACACACCTCGACACCACACACACCGGGACAACCACACTGGGGATTCGTGTCCCCACAAGGGTCTCCGGGGCCTCTATACCCCCCAAGCTCGGCGTGCACCCGTCCACAGCACTCCTCCCCTCGAACTCGCAAAGCACGACCGAACTCACCTGGTCGTGACTCGCCTCAAGGGGGCATACTCCCTCCCCTCGTTCCTGGAGGAGGCAATCCAGCTGCTCGCACTGGGCCTCCACCCAGTCCACCAGCTCACCCCCATTGTCCTCCACTACCTCCGTGTGTGTGTGCGTCTCTATCCCCGTCTTCATCGTGTAGTCTTCCCTCTATCGTTCCCATCTCCCGTGTCTCTGCCAACTCAGTCACCTCTTCACCCTTTACCTCCCTTGTCTCAACTATTATTTCCGTCTCTTCCCTTGTTATCTCCCTCGTGCACGTCTCCGTCACCCGAATTAGTTTTTCCCTCTCGGTTACCGTCACTTTTTCCGTCACGACCCTCGCCCAATACGTCCCCCGAATTATTTTTTCCTTACCCGCCTCCACCGCGGGCCCGACAGCCGTTGCACTCCCTCCCAGCTCGTTCGCTCCCACACGTGGCGTCGCCATTTTAAGCTCCCCGGTTACTGCCTTCATGCCCGCCTGCAGGCTTCAGCCCATGTTCTGCGTCTCACCCCGCAGCTCTTTCATTTCTTCCTTCATGTTTGTTTCCATTTCGTTCATTTGCTTGTTCATGCCTTTTATTTCGTTTGTGTTTGTATCCATCTTTTCGTTCATGCCTTTTATTTCCTTTTTCATTTCATTTGTGTTTGTATCCATCCTCGCTGTCATTTCGTGCATTTCCCCACTGATTCCTGCCAGCATGGCGTATAGCTGGGCCATGTCGGGTGCACTCAGCTGAGCCGATTCGGCAAGGATCGGGGGAGGGGAGGTGTCATACACTGCGGCCGCCGCCACACCTATTTCGGGCTCTGGGTTCAGTTGGGCGAGTTCGTGTTCCTGCACAACCAACATTTCCTGCACGGGGATTTCATCCTGGACCATGGATTCTACATTACTACACATATACATTTCTAATACCCCCGGTTCCCGCTCGCCTTGAGCCGTCATCTTGTTTCTCGTAAGGGGTTAATTTAGCTCGCTCGTAATTTGGAGGGAATCGGGGGTCGCTCCTCTCACCCCTGGACCGATTCCCGTGAATTTAGCTGGAGACAGGAGAGCCCGTTTTCCCGCTCTCCGATACCAGTGCCGCGAGGAGGGCGATGAGTTTATATCGCACGACCTGACACCAGTGTTGCGGATTCGCGCCCGCCGGCGTGCGAACGGCCACGTAACTCGAATCGTGGCACGTCGCCCACCGGACGGACAATCCCGTCGTGACCCTCTCGGACTAACGCCGGGAACTAGTCACGGGTGGGCCTTTCGGCCTCACCACGATCGTGCCAATCGGCCCCCCCGCGTGGGATAGGGTTGCTCGCCAAATTCGACCTACCTAAGTACCCACACGGAAGGTAGACCGGGCGATCGCACCTCGCCGCAGGTCGACTTCGGACACGGGCCACTTTAAGCGACCCGTTCTGTACTATCGGGATAACCGAGCGGTGTTATCGTCAACCTCGACGGTTCGATTAATTATTGGGCGTATTTAGCCCACGACCAACCCTTTACGTGAAGTAAGATGGAGATTCAATTAGAGAAAAGACGAAGCGAAACGGGAGAAACAGATCAACATAAAGCACATTTATTCCGCGGCAAACAGAAAGCACACATATACAATTATACACCAAAAGCAAATGTAAAAATAGAAGAAACACACAATTCTGCACAAAAAGCAAATGCAACAATGCAGCTCTACTACCGACTACCGAGCACACGGCAACATTTATACAGTTTTACTTCACAGACGGCGCCGACAACACATATACTCAAAGCAAAAGGAAAAAGGGACCACCCTCAACGATGAGGGGGGGCAGACGGGCCTGGGGCCAAGACCGTGTCGAGCCTACCCGTCTGGTGATGAGCCGCAAAATGGCGGTGGCACCCTGACTCCGCGGGCCTCGCTGGCACTGCCTGGAAATGGGGTGGGAACGGGGCCCCCTTCTCACACTATCTCAGCGCGGGGGGAAACAGGAGGGGGTTGTTGATGCTCGGGGGAATGACGATATCTCGCTGGCTTGGGTCCCGCGACGAGCGTCTCCACCGCGACCTCGGTCGCGTTACCGGCCTCCCCTCTCCGCAGCTCCCCGACTCTGACACGAGCGTTCTCTCGACTGCCTTCGCCGCCGCCACCTCTCCACTCTTCTCAGCTCCGTCCAACTGCTTTCTCTGACTCTTCTCTTCTCAACTCTCCTTGACTGACTACCTTGACTCCGACTCTTTCCAACTCAACTCCTCCTACTCGGCGAGCGAACGCGGCCCTTTATAGCCCCCGGGGCTTCGCTCCTTACCCTTCGACCCTTCACCTCTGGCTCGCTCCCCATTGGACAGAGGAAAAGTGGGCGTGAATGCTTTTTGATCCACGAATCTGCATATAGCGATTATACTCCGACGCACCTGGAGGCGGGGCCAAATCGCCCCACGCTCGCCGATAGGACGGAACAGAAGTGGGCGTGAATCGTTTTTGATCCGATTTCTTCGGAAAGGCTGGTGTTTTTGCACCCGCTGCTCGTTGCGCGCCCTGCACGAGTCCAGGATCGGCGCCCACAAGCGGCGCGGGAATGGCGGTGATGCGATGGTTGCGAGAGCGAGATGTGACGACAAGGGTCGTGGCTGTTGTGTGAAGCGGCGTTGCGGTTGGTGGTTGTTGTGTGATGGCTGTTGAGACGTGGTTGGTGGTGGTTGTGGTGGTAGTAATGGCGGCTGGTCCAAAATAAAGACAGTAAAAGAAAAACGGCTATCTAAAAGGGTCGCTGCCCGAATGAATGGCATTTATTCCCTCTAAACAACGGGTTTTGGCCTAACTACACATATACTTAGAGATATCTCACCTAAGGGACCTGAATGGTGGTTTGCGAATTTCGTCAACCACAACAATATATATACATATATATATATATATATATATATATATATATATATATATATATATATATATATATATATATATATATATGTATATATATATATAGCACTATATCTAGTATATATACACTATATATATCCATCCATCCATTAGGACCATACTCTGTGCAGAGCGTTGGTGCCGCCGAAGCAGTCTCCTTGGCTATTGGGAACAATCCTGGACGGGTCGCCACTCCGACACAGTATACCAGCATGCTGGCACTCATTTTGCCGACCTCGGAAGGATGACAGGCAGAGTCAACCCCACCTGGTGTTAATTCAACAGCTGAGCGGGATTTGAACTCAGGACCCTAGGATCCCAAGCCCACTACCC
>NC_140972.1:62000213-62019213 GCF_056783735.1 Eptatretus burgeri | reverse complement strand
GTGTTTACTTTTAACGAGTGGCCAATTATTCCCTGATCTTATCTGAACATTTGGGGTTGTAATCTAATTGGGCTACATCGTGTTTTGTTTGATCCAATAATGTGTGAATGATTTTTAAATTTGAGAATGGTCAGAATTTGTAAGCGACATGATGTGATAAGTGCGTTGATTGGCTGTCCAGCTTTACCCACCCCCACTTTTGGGAATTTAGCGGGATGTTGTGATAATTTTCATCACTCTTGAGAAAAGTTAGTGGATACTTGTGGCTTGTCACATGTTAACTGAAGCGTTGAGTAATTATTTGTTCAATTAAAGGTTGGAGAACTTATCATGGATTTGTTTGTTAAACTGCCAACTGCAAATCCTTACTTGTGTGTAAGTGTAGAGAAGGGTGAAATATATACAGAAATATGTGTATATATATATATATATATATATATATATATATATATATATATATATATAAATATTTTTATATATATTTACATATATTAACACCTCCCACGCTCCTCGAGCCGAAACTGCTGTAAAAAGCAAACAAGAAGGCATACACAAGGTAAGCGATATGCTGCATCAAACCTTTCCCAGAGTTCCTCCACAGCTATAAAGACATTCACAAATAGTACACGCATGAGAATCCCAATGCTACACACCCCCTCAGATACCGGACCGGTTTCATCGCTTATTGGCGAATCATCAGCGACAGCGCAGACATCAATGCATACCAATGAGGCTTCCAAGCATATACCACATGCAAACATCAAAAGCAGTCAATCCATACTAATAAAAGGCAGTGTGTGTGTGTGTGTTTTTGTGTGCGTGTGCGTGTGCGTGTGCGCTCGTGTTCGTGTTTGTGTGTCTGCATGCGTGCGTGCGCGCACGTGTGTGCGTCAGTGCGTGCGTGTGCACGCGTGTGTGTGTTTGTGCGTGTGTGCGTGCATGCGTCAGTGTGCCTCCTCTATAACTTGAAAACTATAAAACCGAGCAGCCTGAAACTTTGTATGCAAACTAAGAAAACTCCAAGGAAGTGCAAGAGTGAAAATTAGCTGCTTGGTTTAATTAAATACCCCTTTTAAAGTTAATTTAGAGGGTGCTCATCACAAGAAGAAGAAGAACACCGCGGAGCTCTCTTCGAGCCAGCGTTCGCTGTGCGAGACTTTTTTCGCTGTGCGAAAAAAGCCTTACCAAGATGGCGGCGCGCCATCTTGGTCAGTCCTCTGTGCTCACTGGAGTATTCAGCCGCCATTTTGTTCGGCATATTCAAATATGCCTCGATTTGGAAACACGATCGACTCTCACGGACTAATTAAAGTATATAATCGAAATATTATGTCGGATTTGACAATCGGGTCTGGTGAACAAAATAAGTATCGAAAACTGGAGTGAAATCTGAAAATTTTAACAAATTAGCGATTTTTATAACTTGGTGTATTTATTTAGGCAAAGCATTAAACAACTCTTTCTACGGTTCGGACAATTATATTGAGTGAAGAAAAAATTATGGGATGTGCAGAAAGTGTAAATTAATTGAGTGAAACGCCATGCTTCAAAACCTGCTTTTGCAATCCATGATGGCATCGTCCACAGGGGGTCCTTTTTTCAGCACCTACATACGCAGTTTGCTGTTTCCGTTTTGGGCGATTTGCGAACATTTTGGGCATGCCGCCTTCCCATTCCCTCCCCTCTCCACGCCAAATGAAAGGTTTTTTGTTGTTGTTTTGTTTGCAGTCGGAACTGCTCTTCGGATCAATTCAGTTTTCATAAAGCAATGAATCGCCAGATCATGGCAGGATAGCCAAGAATTATGCATGCTCGCTTTTAGCTGTCATGCCTGTGTTAGTATCCTGACTCAGCTATAAACTGTCATCCTGGTGTTTCACAGGCATAGAGATTCATCAATGTGTGTGCCGTCTCTCAGATGGACGTTCAGCTGGGCATCACATCTGCCAGAACCCCCTTCCTCTTTTCCCTCCTTCACTCCCACCTCCCCTCCCCTCCCCTCACTCCCCACTCCCTCTCTCTCACCCTTCTTCCCCTCTCACCCCAATCCCACCTCTATCTATCTCTATCTCTATCTTTCTCCCTCTCTCTCACACCAATCCCTCACTCTCTTTCCCACCCATATTCCTCTCTCTCTCCCACCCCTACCCCCTCTCTCCCACCCCTACCCCCTCTCTCCCACCCCTACCCCCTCTCTCCCACCCCTACCCCCTCTCTCCCACCCCTATCCCCTCTCTCCCACCCCTATCCATCTGTCCTCTCTCCCTCTTCCCTCCCTCCCCCCTAATATTCCAATCAGCGAAGCGACGGGTTGTATTTGCATGCATATATACATATATATATATATATATATATATATATATATATATATATTTTTTTTTTTTTTTTTTAAATATTTATTCAGTCCCGCCCACATCTCTCACCTCTGAATGTAGGGAATAGCCAACCAGCTCTTATATAATCAGTTAAATCCAGGTGGCTCGGATTATACAAATAAATGAACACCTCCCATGCTCTTCTTGCCAAAACTGCTGCGAAAAGCAACCAAGAAGCAGTCAATCCATACTAGTGATACCCTGCAAAAAATAAAATTGCACATTTTTTAGCGGATGAGACACCTCCCAAGGCACCAACAGCACGGCAACGCAGGGCCCAACCATGGGTCTCTTGAGAGCAGGAATACTTTTACCAAAACAAACAACCAAGTAGCTTGGAGAGCGCTCGCCAAGTGTCTTAAACACTCAAGCAAGCACTCCAACGAAACGGTTGTTGAAAAACGGCTAGTTTGGCACAGGATGCGCAACACATTAAACATCCACCTCCCGGAGATATCCAAAATGTCAAGCACGAATGCTGAGATCTCTGGATGGTTCTCAGCATTGCAATATAGCCAGCGATTTCAGCTATGATGAGCAGGCATTCGATAATATGAGTGAAGATAGTGAAAACAAAAATGTATTAATGTATATGTGTTTGAGCGAGGTGGCCAAGGATCGCCTGATGAAGGATATAATTAAACAAGGCCGTTAATTATCTTCAAAAGGGGTGTTTTAATTAACCCAATCACCCAATTTTCACCCTCACACTTCCTTGGAGTTTTCTTAGTATGGTTGCAAACTTTCAGGCTGCTTGGTTTATAGTTTTGGAGTTATGGAGGAAATACTCTCACACTCTCACACTCTCACACTCTCACACTCACACGCTCACACTCACTGCCTTTTATTAGTATAGATCTAAAAACACCTGTGATCGATTTTTAGATCGATTTTTTTTAGATCGATTTTTTTGATTTTTAGATCGATCACATATGTTGAGCCAGCATTTCCCAGATTGTATAGTGACGGAATAGTGTTCTTTCACATCTATGAAGATATATATATATATATATATATATATATATATATATATATATATATATATATATATATATATGTAGGGTAAGAATACTGATTCTGGCTCACTTTTCCCCATGTAAATGAATGGGGGATTTTCAGCGATTTATATTTTTTTTCCCTAAAAATAAATCCCCTTTTTATCCCAAGGTATATTTATTTGTCTCCCCTTTTAACTTGGAGGTTGAACCTCATTGAATTGAACACCTGGGGGTTGAACAGCTCACTCATTGAACCTATAAAGATTTGTTCATTCTCAAATTCCTTCAATAGTTTAATTTTCTTTGCACAATAATCCCCATCTAAAATATTGACAAACAAAACATTTGAATCTTTATATTTTTTAAGATACCCCATTTGTGCCATTACGAAATGAAAAACTTCTCTTAATGCTCTTGTTTGACCACCTCCTGAGCCACATATCATTTTGAGATTATAGTAAATTGTTTTTTCATTGTTCAATTGATAACCATCAAAGTTTTCAGTCCATTCAAGGATATTCATTTTTTTCTTTACATCCTCTAACTTACTAGTTTTTAAATTAATTCGCTTATTTGTTTTATTTACCTTTGTTTTAGTTATTTTTTCAATAAGACTTATTTGATATTTTTCACATTCATTATGTTTTCCATTTATATACCAAGACTGAGATTTTCTCCACTCTTTAGTTTGATTAATACTTGGTTTAACCATTTATATATTGTGAAAACGCGGCGGTAGCCCTTAAAAAACCCTAACCCATCTTCCCATCGTTAAAACATAATCTATTTTATACACTCTATCATACAATATCCATATGGAACACAATCTATTCCATTATCTAAAATAAATCTCTTATCATCAAAGGCTCCTAATGCCTTTTATTTACTTCTTCACTATATATGTTATGTTTATAACTTCTTATTGTATTCATTTTCCTATATTCTTCTTTCTTATTCATCAAACAATTATAATAATTTCTAAAAGTTATTGATTTCTTTATTACATATTTCTTTATTCCCTTTAACCTCTTATCAATCTGTTCACCATACTTATAAGCATATGCCTTTGCTCTCAATCCAATAAACTCACTCATTACTTTTCCACCCAACTCATCCTTAAACTTACCAATAACCTTTTCATTCTTTTTGGAAAATAACTCACTCTTCTTGCTGAAATTACTTGTATCATATACTCCAATATTTTTCTTCATATCTTCATAAACATCATCAGTTTTTATATCTAGGATAAAACTATCAGTATCCATATACAACAATGAAACATTTTCACCATACTCTTTCTTTAAGTCATTATACAAATAATCATACATCAATATCTTTGATAAATCAAGAACTGCTGTTCCAATATAAATTGGTTTATCCATTACAATACTTTCCTTTTTCATATGAATTGCAGAAAAGTTCTCTGAAAAAACCTCTTCTCTCTCAAAACTTGGTTTATTTATCAATCTCGAAGCTTCTTTCCAAGATGTTGCGAATCTAATGTTTTGCCTGTTTCTAACATTTTCCATAGTCTTTCCAAATACAGCATTATTCATTAATTTATAAAAGTCCCCTTCAAATTTTACTTTTGTATTTGCTCTCATATCTGTATTGAATTGAATATACTTTTTCACCCAAGGACTTTGTTTAAATTTTAAAACTCTATGAATTTTAGCTACTCTCAATCCTTCTCTCAAAAACTGTTTTAAGCTTCTCTGATGCAAAACATATCCTCTTTATCATAGAATGTTGTTAATAACTTTTCTGTTGATTTACCTTTAATATTAAAACTTTTATGATAATCACTTAACCATTCTTTCTTTGGAGTTTCTTTCTCACATGCAAAAGGAAGATCTTTATGCTTATTATGAAGATCACTCGGTACCTCAAATCAACTTCAAAATAATAACCTTCTTCTTCGTCATTCAATTCCTCTTGAGAAGAAATAACAATATTCATCAAAGCCTTTTCATAATCCTTTTCTTCCACCCACTCTAATTTACCATAAGGCAGAGATTGAGACATTGCCCATCCATACAAATTATTAGCATCAAAATACATCAAATAATTACTATCTTTTTCACTATCATAATTTGGAAGATATTTATTATTTGCTTTTAGCATATCTTTTGAACATACTTGTGATATTCCACCTCTCTTGGACTTCTCAATCATCAAAAGCATATCCACATCACTGATTAAATCTATATCTTGTTTTGTCATTTTCAACATTGCACTCCAAGCTAAACCAGGAGCTGTGAAATAGTGGGCAGGATCTAATCCATAACAATTTTTATTATGACAGAGTGATCTAAAAGCTTCAAACACATCAGCTAACAATAAAACATCTGTTTTTAGATATAAATCGTGATATTCTCCAAGGTTCTTTATCTTAAATATTTTCCATATTTCTTGTGCGTGTTTATATTCCTTATCACTTATCTCTTCTTCATAAAGGTTATTATAGAAACTTTCTTTTGAAGGAAGTTGTGTTTCTTTAAATCTCATAAATGAATCCATATAATCATAAGGATAAATTCCCTTACTTGTAAGAATTTTCTCTTTACTTTGAATTTCATTCCTTGTTTGAATTTCCTCTCTCGTAAGAATTCCTTCTTTAATCAGAATTTCATCTTTAATCTGAATTTCCTCTTTAGTGAGAATTTCCTCTTTGGAAAGAATGAATTAAGATTTGGAAAAGAGTCCGTGGAGCTTAGATTTGATGCGAGGTAGGCTAGTGGTGTTCCCATAAACTTGTAAGAATCTAAAAACCTAATACGAGTTATAGGTTTTGTGAATATCATTTTTGAAAATGAAATATACTTTTGACTTGTGTTTGTTATGGCAGAAATATTCCCTGGTGTTTTTGAAAGTTCATTTATAAATAGATGTGTATCATAGTTGGCGCTGTTGTGAAGAAAGACTGGAATAAAAGAAGGTAATTTATAATTAAGATTACAACAGGAATGAGCGGGACCTCTATATTTACCAGTAAGATGACAATGGTCTCTAACTTTAGACTTCTTAATTTTCCCCTCACAAATATGACAGATATTGTTCATTCTAAATTTAATTTTTCTTCTTTGGTTAATTTCATCGGTTCATTTGTTTCTTTCATTAATTTAGTGAGTCTTATACAATCCTTTTCTAATCGTTTTACAAACTCTTGTGAAGCATTTTTTCCACGATAATGTTCAAGTTTGTTATACTTTTCTCCAACAGATGATTTGATATAATAACAGAAACCACAAGGAATATGTTTTTGATATTTATTTGTATATGGTTCTTTGGATTGGGAGAAGCAGTATTTATCTTTTTAAGGATACATTCAAAATCAGCGTATATCACAAATGGGTGCATGATAGATTTATTATAATCTTCAAAATAAATCTTTTCACCAGGTTTAGGCATTGTAATTACAGCTGATTTATGATTACTACAATATTTTGAATGTTGTTCTAATCGTTTCTTTTGTATGAAATGAATTAAGACATCGCTTACAAGGATATATTTTGTTTGCTGTTCTGAATACCTGAGAAGAGATTAATCTTGATAAATTATTGATGTATGTGTAATGTGAATTCTTTCCAACACTAAAATATAAAAGGTCAATGTGTGTTTCTTCATTTTTATAGTTGTTTGAAATTTTTAATATTTGAACTTTGTTTGTATCCGTTAATCCATATACATTAATAGAAAGATTATTCTTTTTCTCAAATTTAGGAATATCTGTTAATGGCATTGGGAATTTAAAATCTTTAATGTCCAAGGTATTCTCATATTTCATATATTGTTTTACTCTTTCTGAATTACATTTTGGTGGATGTAAGTGAGCAAGAACAGACCAGAGAAAACATTTATTATCATTGTTCTTAATATTAACAACTGCCTTCTTTAGTTTTATTTCTTTTTGGTAATTCAATATAAGAAGAAGCTTTAAGAGGGTTTGATTTTAGAATGTGTATATCTAAAAAGATGATTTTTTTAATATTGAATCCACTTCCTACCACTGTATTATCAACATCCTCCTCTTGTCTTGATAGTTCTTCATAAACCCCACTATTCAAAAAATCTTGAAATGATGTTATAAAATGAAGATCTGTTCTCATATAAGGAGTTTGTTCTTCATCTTGTCTTTTCATATTCATTTTCACTCCCATATAAAACTTTAAAGTTTTTATTTCTTTTAATGTCTTTTTAATAAATTTTTCAACATCGGGTTTCACTATTTCAATTGATTCAGCTATTGATGATGGACCGGGTTCTCCAAATTGAAAAATCCTTATTTTTATATGCCCTTTAAATGCCTCATCAGTGTTTTTAATATAATAGTCTCCCTTTACTTTAAACTCATTTTTCTTGTGTTTTTGTGATTGAAGATGTTGATTATAACTACTCTTCAAAACATCCTTTGAACAGATATCACAATGTTTTCTTTCCAACTCAAGAGGAGATATTTGATGAAATAGATTAAATGTGTGTTTGTTGGTTCGGAGGTGTTTTCTATAATGTTTATATTCGTGATTACAAACATCGCAGTACGTTGTATTCACCATATTTATAGAATAAAACTTTGCTTAAAACTAAAATTTTCTTGATGAAAATTTCGCTTAATTTATAGGTGAATCTGTGCTTAAAAACATTTTATCCTCCAACTTTTTCACTTAATAAATACAATGTTTCAAGACACAAAAGACAAGTTTCAATCAATCTCTTCATCTGTTAAAGATACTGAGAAATATGTCAAGGATGTAAAATTGAACAAAGATAAATATAACAACTATTGGATAAAAACTATTATGGTAAATAATATGAGTTCTTCAATTTCCTTCAGTGGAAGGGCTTTTAGTATACCTGGTAGAACATCAATTAAAGTATCTCTAACAAAAGTTTCTCCTCTCCTTCTAGTAATATATTCAAAACTAGAAAAAGCAATGAAACAAGAAAAAGTATCAAAGAACAAAAACCTTATGGATGAAGCTTTAGAAAGAAAAGATAAGACCATCTGTAATATGCAAGGAGAAATTTGTATTTTTTTCAACAACCCTAAAGATGTAAATCTTGATGAAATAAAGGATGTTAATATATCAGGTGAAATGACATTTCGCTCAATAGCAGTTAACGATAATTTTAAAATTACCTTTAATATAAAAAAAGTTGTCGTTGAATCTGATAATGAAAAAGTATATCGATATCGATGGTAATATACAACTGAAAGTATAGATGAATTTCAGTTTAAGTAAAGTTTTACTTTATAAATATGCTAGACTTTCCTGATTCTCCATATGACAAATTTGAGAATTGTCCTGCGTGTGAAAGACAGGGATTAAACACAGAGTCAAAAGCCTATAAACAATGTATATTCTGTGATTATCTTCTAATTAATGATAATAAAAAATATAAAAAGGAAAATAATTCTTTTAGATTTACACCAAAAATGAATTACTTTACAAGATTGATTAGAGAAATGAATGTAAAGTATGAGGATGATAACACACCTTTCCTTACAAGGGAAGAAACTGAACGTATAAGAGAAATGTTCAAAGGATTGTTGTTGTATATTATTCATGGATGTAATTTTCAGGGAAATATCAACACAAGATATTGTATAAATAAAATAATGGATTATCTTGAAATTAAACCTGAACTTAGGATAAAATATAGAGTTTCTAAAAAGCCAATAATAAATTAAATAACCTGTTTTTCAAATATATAAATGAATGATTTTTTACCTATTTGGGAAAATAAGATAAAATTTAACAACCATAAAAATCTCCCAAATTCATTAAGATGTCTCATAGTTGGTTCAAGTGGATGTGGAAAAACCTGCTTACTTTTAAAAATGCTCCTCACTCCCAACTTTTTAGATTATGATAATTTAATAATTTTCACAAAGTCGAGTTTTCAACCAGAGTATCAACTACTCTCACAAGGTTTTAATGCTGGTCTTCAAAAAGAAGATATAATAGGTTTATTTAAACGTCAAAAAAACCTAAATGATTATAACATTGAAGATATAATTCAACTATTTTGTGATACACAGAGATGTAAAAAGAAATCAAATCTTATAACTTGTATTCTTAGTGATAATACGGATGATATACCGTCTCCCCAAGATTTGGATAAATCAAAAAAGAACCTCGTTATCTTTGATGATTGTGTTAATGAGAGAAACCAAACGGTAATGGACAGCTACTACACAAGAGGGAGACATTCTTCTTGTAATTGTATTTATCTTAGTCAATCGTACTTTCAACTTCCTCGTCTGTCCATCAGAAACAATGCTAATACTTTTATTTTATTCAAGTTAAATTCAATAGATATCAATAATTTTTGGAGAGATAATTGTTCTACATTATGTAGTAAAAAGAAATTTGAGGATTATATGAAGCACACGACTGAAAAATATAAATATATTGTTGTGAAACAAGATGAGATATTAAGGGATATATTTTTTGTTTTATAAACAATTACATATATAAATGACAACTATTATTATAAATCTTGTGGGTAAATCTGCTTCTGGAAAAAACTTTCATAAATCAAGGTTCTTGTGTAGTACAAATGAGAATATTGTAAATTTACTTAAAAACACCCCGTGATACGCATTGTATCAACAACAACTAGAGCAATAAGACCTGGAGAAGTAAAAGGTGAAGATTATCACTATATTTCAGTGGAGGAACATATGCGATTGAGGAATGAAGGACAAATATTTGAGGAGGTTTCTCTTGGTACAACAAAATATTCACATTGTAAGAGTGAGTTAAAGAAACTAAAATCTGGTGGTGTTGGGATATTAGAAACTAATCCAGAAGGAACGAGACAAATTATTAAATATCTGAGCGGAGTGAAGATTTTATCATTCGGTTTTGATGTTGATGAAGAAACTCAACACAAACGTATGAAAAGCAGAGATGCAAGGATTAGTGAAGAAGAAATTACAACTCGCATTAATGTTAATAAAGAATTTGATGAAATATTTAAAGAAAAGGATTTATTTGAACACATCTACTTGAATGATGAAGAAAAGGAAAATTTCCCTGTTGATCTTTACAATTCATTAAATGATATTTTACAATAAATAAATGGATACAAAAGAAAGAGCAAGAAGATTTAAGGAACATCAAGAGTTGGTTTCAAAAGTTGTAAAACAACAGGAAGACATAAAGAAGAAACGCAGACAGAAACTAACGGGCGAAGAAGCATTTGAAAAAAAACAAGAGAAATTTTTTAAACCACTTTTAAAAACTTCCCAAGAAAAAAATGAAAGATGTTTCCACAGTTCCCACAGTAGAATATACTCCTAGAAAGCTTCAAATGTTAAAAGATTTCAGTCAAATGACGGAGGAAGAATTAGAGCATTTAGGAGAATTAGAATATGATGATGAAGGTTTATTTCAACAACTGGAAGAGATTAATCAACCCCCTGATTATATTGTGAATGCTGTTCAAAACAATGAATATTCAGCGGATTCAAAAACCAAAGCAGGACTCATTCCAACAGAACAACCAGCAATATTTCATCTTGTTCAAGAAAAGGTATTGATATTTAATGATGAATTAAGGTTCTTAAGTTCTGCTCAACCCCCTGTGAAACTAACTCCGAGATTAATGTTTCTTCTCACAAAAGATGGAAGACAAGGTTCAACTGTGAGGGATGAATCAAAGTATATTGATAAACCATTGGATATGGAAAATAATGATGATAGAGTATATATTGATTTGCTGAACACTCTAAATTATAAGGTTATTCTTTCTGGTAAAAGTAGGAAGAATGAGAAGGAGAAACACATTATTCAGGCTTTAAGTATCCTTGGTTCAGGTATTAGTTTTCTTCCAAATGACCCATCGCAATTAGTTAATAGACTGTTATTGTTGTTCGGCAGTAAGAAGGTTGGAAATAACAATTGTTTTAATGAAGCATCAGCCATTTTAGACCAGTTGATGAACATGAAAATAATTAATAAATCTCAATATAAAGACATTTTAACTCATATTAAATAAGATGAGAAGCACAATCCTGAGTTTTAATTTCACAACAAGCGACCACACATCTTCATTCCCATACCCACTACAACTTGACACAACAAAAGAATATGAGGCATCTTTATTGTCCATGGAGACTTATAATACCTTATTTAATATAACCGAGAAAAATGACAAGTTTAGTTATAATCCGGGAAGTGGATACAAAAACGATAACAGTCTCACCCGGAGCATACGAGATTTCTCAAATATCTTCCGAAATTGCTCGCCTTATGAAAGAACAGGGTGATGAACCAAAAAATATTATTATAAACATTCAAAAACATACTTCAAAATCAACGATTAAAGTTAAAAATAACTACAAGGTTGATTTCACAATTGATAATTCATTTAGAGAGTTATTAGGTTTCTCCTCAAAAAAGATTGAAACTAATGGGACGTTTTACAGTGATAATGTCATTCAAATATCCTCAGGAATAAATTCGGTGTTAATTCACTGTGATTTGATTGATGGTGCTTATAATGATGGATTAAAAACAAATACAATATTTTCATTCAGCGCATAGTGAACCCCAATTGGTTATAAATTCAATATGGAGCCTAAAAATTTGGTTTATCTACCTGTGTCAGGAAAAACCATACACAGAGTAAATTTTAGGATAACCGACCAAGATAATCGTGTGATCTCTTTTAATGGAGAAGTTATATCCATCAGAATTCACCTACGTGAAGTTTTTCAATAAATAAATACGATGGTTATTGTGAGGAAGCACGAGTTGGGAAAATATAAAATAATTACAGGAGATGGGATGTTCCTTTCCCGTACTACAAGGGTGAAGGTATGTATCTTGGTAGAGGATACTATAAACCTAAGAGACAAAGGGGTGTCGGACATCAATTTAGAGGAGATGGGATAATTGATACTCTCATGGGTATTGGTTCAACTATTCTTAAACATAAAGACCTAATTGGTTCAACTGCTTCTGCTGTGGGAAATGTAGCAGGTGCTGTAAAGAGTATAAAAGATGCTCAGAAAGAATCTCATAAATTACAAGCAATAAAAGAAATTAAGAAAGGTAAAACTCAGTTGTCCCCCCAAGAACGACAGAAAATAATTCAAATACTTGGATCAGGGTTTCAAAAGTTTTAACATCTTTTTTCCTAAATAAATACAAGTATGGAAGCAATTGATAGTATCTATGATTTGGATGATACTATTATTATCTCAAACTCCACTAAAAAGAAGATTACTTCAAGGTAAATGCAATAACTGGAACAGACTGGAATACAAATGGTACAAAAAGTTTTGAAATAAATAATCAACAAACCTATTTGAATCTCTCCGAAAGTTTCTTGTTGTGTAAATTTAAATTCACTAAGGCTGGGAATAACACAAACGCTACACTTGTAAATGATTTCTTCTGGAAAATGTTTGATAGTGTGCGATTGTATATTGGAACACAAGAAGTTGAAGCGGTTGATTATGTCTCTGCTGTATCTGAAATGATGAAATTTACACTCTATACATTCAGTGATAGAATGGGAAAGGGGTCTGTCGAAGGTTTTATTCCTGATATGTCAACGGGAACAAACACAGACCCTTGATATATTCAAAGGAAAGGAATGTATAATGATGATACAAAGCAGAAAATAGTTTTACTGTGGCAGTTCCTCTTAAAGGTATATTTGGATTTTGTGATTATGATAAAGTTCTGTATGGTCTTAAAATTAGATTTCAACTACAAAGGAATGATAATGAAAATAGATTGCTTTTTGGTGTTGGTAATGCTTTTGGTGATCAGAATAAATTTGTAATTGAGGAGATGAGTTGGTATATCAGTGAATATACTCCTAATCTTAAAACAGAAGAGATGTTGAATCGAAGACTTAACTCAAAAAAACCACTCAGTGTATCATACCTCAAAAGAAGATGTCAACACGTTAAACTCAATCAAACTACTTACACGTGGAATTTGGGTGTTCTGGAAGGAAAGCCACGATATCTGTGGATGATTTTTAAAAAGCCAGATGGTGATACTGCGACTGATAAGAATAATGCATTGAGTGATAATGCTAAGGTGAAACAACTTCGCGTTTCTCTAGATGGAACATTTTATCCACGAGATAGATTGGAAATTAATTGGGAAAAATGATTTTGCTGAAGCATACAAGTCTTACCAAAAGGTGTGTGAAAGTAATGGAAATAAAGAACCTATTTTGGATATGACAGCATTTAAAAGTTTGTATACAATCTATACGTTTGACCTGAGCGCTCAAAAAGAAACTATAAAGTCTAATCGAGTGGATACTTCCCTATACATTGAAAGAGGAGAGAGTGAAGAAGTTGATACATATTGTTTGCTTTTGGAAGAAACAGAATTGCAGATTAATACAGATAATGGTGTGATGATTAGTCTCACATAATTTTTTTTGTTAAATAAATGAGTGGCAAAGTACCAACTGGGGTATATGTTAATCAAATCAATCTTCATAAACTATCATCTTGTGTTCAAAATCAAAAGCCTTGTACGATTAATGTTAATACAATTCAGAGAAAAGGAGCAGTAAGAATTGATGTTTTGCTCACAAGAGAACAGGTTAAAATCTTGAATGACACTGGCTCACTTAAAATTAAAATGACAAAACCAATGTTGAAAAATATTCAATAAGAGAGACGAGTGGAGGATTTCTCCCATTTCTAATTCCTTTATTTGCTGGTTTAAGTGCGGTTGGAGCATTGACGGGTGGTATTTCAACAGCGGTCAAAACTGCCAACGAAAGGAAGGCTCAACTCCAGGCTCAAAAAGAATTGGAAAGACATAACAAAGAGTTGGAGAAACAAATTAGTGGAAGTGGTGTAATTGTAGATTTTGCTGAAAAACTTGAAGGTCTGCCTGATAAAGCGAGATTGTTAGTTGGAGATATGCTTTCTTCTATAGCACAAGCAGGTGTAAAATTAACGAAAAGAGGTAATGGATTATATCTTTCTAATAAATAAATGAGCATTGATGAGTGGTTGAAAGAATTTGGAAAGAATACAACATCAAATTTACAACTTGCCAAATATTGTAAGAAATTAAAAATTCATAATGTGGTTATTTGTATGAGAGATGAATTAACAAATGTGTCGAAACATACAAAGAATATTATTATGAACTTAGAAGATAATGATGGGAACGGTTCTCATTGGGTTTGTATTTTTAATAGTCAAGACAAATATTATTTTGATAGTTTTGGTCTTCCACCACCTTTTGAAGTCATAAAATTCTTACAGAATGGTGTTTATCAAACATTTCAAGTCCAAGAATTAAATTCCAAGTGTTGTGGTCAATTATGTCTATATGTGTTATTTCAACTCAACAAAAATAAAAAATTTTATGATATTATTTTTAATCTAATATAAATGACTTATGTTGGTAAAGATGGTTCTATCTTTGGTGTATCTCAAGAACTGGATATTGATTTATCAAATTATTATACAAAGGCACAGGCTGAACGATATAAATATAATATAAACAAAAATATTAACATGAAAAATGCTTATAAATTAAAAAATTATCCAAGCCCGACTGACGCGAATGACTTGGTGAGATTAAGCGATTTATCACAATATATATACTTAAATAAAACGGCTGTGTATTCTAAAGATACAGAAGTGTTGATATTATCTCCAGGTCATACAGAATTCACAGTTCGAATTAAAATAAATTTTTATAAAGAAGGGCGTATCGTTTGTATGAGAATAGAACAATGGGGGTATGATATGAATGATTTAGGGTATAATTGGTCATTTAAAATTAACCTCGAAGACCTGGAACAATTAAATCAGTCTCGTAAGGAAGAATATTATCCACTTGGTATCGAGAATGAGTTTTGTGGAGCCACGATTAGTAAACAACAAATAAAAGAATTTAATAAGGGTAAATATAATAATGGTTTTGCCCTTGTTTATCTCATGAAAACAGAAAAAACAGGATTATATATAATAAGTAAGGAAATACAAAATGATTTAACTATGGGAAGATGGGGAGGTGTTTCGTGCCATAATATTATTCTAACATATATTTCTAATACATAAATGACAGCAAGAAGGCTTCAAGAAAATTATCATTTCTGTGTTCAAGCATACCTTCAAGAAAAGGGTATTCGGTATTTTAATAAATATGTTCTACAACATAAGAATGAGGTATTTTCAATAAAAGATTGGCATTATGCTGATGTTGATAAACCAACAACTTTAGATTTAATTAGAATGTTAAATAATGAAAAAATTATAAGGTTAAGAAAAGGTAAGGCCTTTTTACAAATAAAAAAGAAATTTTCTTGGTATCCTGTTGTAAAAAAAATTATTTTGGATACAGGAATAACAAGAAATCCTGATGAATATATGTATAATATTCTATGGGGTGTAAACGATTCAAGTATAGTAAGGGATGAGGAAGGAGTTGAAGAAGAGAGGGAAGAGGAGGAAAAGGAGAAGGAGGAGAGAGAGAAGGAGGAAAGAGAGAATAGAGAGAGGGAGGAAAGAGAGAAGAGAGAGAGGGAGAAGAAAGAGAGAGAATAAATAAATATTATAGTATGGAAACCAGTGAGATTCAAAAAAGAATAGAGGTATTACAGAAAATAACTCAACCCACCAGGAAGGAATACAAAGAATTAACAAGTCTATTTGCAATACTTTCAACAAAACTATTAGCATCGTCAAGCTATTCATTTTAATTCAAGTTTTTTCTTAAATAAATGGAGGAGAGAGTGAAGGCATTTCTAAGGATTCTTTATGTTTTAAAAATTAAGATTCAAATGTGCATGTTGGAAACTAAAAAGGTTTTTGCACTCTGCAGAAATTTTTCTCATAAATAAATGAGTTATTGTCTCAAATGTAAAAAGAAAACTAATACTAAAAATATTTCATATATTAAAAGTAAAAATAACAGGGTTATACAAAAAGGTATATGTTCGGTGTGTGGTTCAAAAAAATCAATTTATCTCCAAACACAAACTCGGAGGAGATATACAAAAGTTTTTATCAGGAAGTAAATTTACAACTACTGGAATACCAGGGGAATTACATCTTCCAGGGTATTCTTTCTGTGGTCCAGGCACAAACTTGGATAAAAGATTAGATGAGGCAGACAATCCTAAATCCTGGAGTAAACCAATCAATCGAGTTGATGAAGTGTGCATGAGACACGATATTGATAATGGGAATACCACAACGTTGGAAGAAAAGCATGAAGCCGATAGAGAAATGTTATATAATTTGTCTCTGATACAAAATCCAACCTTGAGAGAAAAAGTTGATAGGTTCATCGTGAAGAAGATGATTAGTGCTAAATTGAAACTTGGACTTGGAAATTCAAAAAACTTATAGGCTCTAATGATGCCATTAAGACTGAAGAGCAATTAGCTGATGAATTACATAAACCAATATTCACAAAGTTTCAGAGAAGGAAAGTTTATTCCAAGGAAGTTGATTATATCTGGTCTGTTGATTTGATTGAACTCAATAATGATAAGGGGTACAAGTATGCTTTAACCGTTATTGATTTGAGGAGTAGATATGCGTGGGTTGTCCCTTTAAAAACAAAACAGGTAATACTCTTATGTTAGCTTTTCAACAGATATTTAATAAAAGTAAGAGAAAACCTAAGAAATTGTGGACTGATGAGGGTAGAGAGTTTTATAACAAGACATTTATGAATTTTCTAAAAAATAACAGTATTACATTATACAGTACCTTTAATGAAGGGAAGGCAGTTGTTGTTGAACGTTTTAATCGTACCTTAAAAGAGAGACTGTATAAAAAATTCACACAACTCGGTTCACAACAATGGTTATCTTTTATTCAGGATATTGTGGATAAGTATAATGACACGATTCACACGTCAACGAATATGAAGCCATCAGAAACATTTACAAAATTAAAATATGAAAAAGAGATTAATGTCAGAAAACCTAAGTTCAAAGTTGGTGATATCGTAAGAATATATAGGTGGAAATCTCATTTTGAAAAGGGTTTTACTGAACGATGGACGAAAGAACTTTAAAATTGTTGATGTAATAGATACAGTTCCTTGGACTTATAAAATATATGATTTGGAAGGGGAAGAGATTTTAGGTTCATTTTATTCACAGGAATTACAAAAGACAAAACTAAGCAGATAATACACCTTTGTGGACACTAGAGGGACAAGTCCGAGGTGTATAACAGTATATAATGTGTGTCAAGGGGTGGACGTTCTTACATCTGTGAACCCCAAACACAGAATCCTCAACTGAATAGTCAAGGCTTAACTTTTGTTTGTGTGTGTGTGTGTGTGTGCAATGGGAGCAATAGGTTGGCGCTTCACTCCCTCCTACTATACACCGTTGTGGACACTCGAGGGCCAAGTCCGAGGTGTATAACAGTATATAATGTATGTCAAGGGGTGGACGTTCTTACATCTGTGAACCCCAAACACAGAATCCTCAACTGAATAGTCAAGGCTTAACTTTTGTTTGTTGATGTGTATGTGTGTGTGTCCCAACCCTCACATTCAAAATCTCAACCCCAACCCTCACATTCAAAATCTCAACCCCAACTCAATCCTCGCCCAACACAATGTCTTTTTCAAAATGAGATTTCCACCTATATATATATATTTTTACGTTTTTTTTTTTTCTTCTTCCAATTCTGTCTTTTAAGGCTTTCAGGTTTGATGACGTAGAAAGGGGGAGTAAGCCTGCACTTTCTTCCCAGAACGAACAATGTATATATATATATATTTTTTCTCTTCTTCCAATTCTGTCTTTTAAGGCTTTCAGGTTTGATGACGTAAAAAGGGGGAGTAAGCCTGCACTTTCTTCCCAGAACTTTCTTGATCTTGCTCCCATCAAGCACCATCCGACAAAGAACTACATCGATAGGTTTAGATCCCAAAGAGTGATAGCAACTCCAAAAGTCTCCAAAATATAAATAAATAAAATAATAATAATAATAAATAAATAAATAAATAAATAAAAGCCCCCAAAAAAGTTTCAAGTGTCCAACATAAACCCAACTTTCCAAGTCTTCAAGGTATAACCACATTCCCGTTGAGTTTCCAAGATATGTATCACATTGTGAGTTATCAATCCAGAACCCACATTTCAAGTATTCAAAGTAAAACCAACTTACAAAGTCTCTTAAGGATAACTCATTTACTGATTTTTTCAAAATTTGTGAGTCTCCAAGGTAGGACCCATATTTAGAACCATCTTGGCAGAACCCTTTTCCTGAGTCTCCAAGGTAGTTATTTAAACCATCAAGGCAGAACTCATTTACTGATTTTTTCAAAATTTGTGAGTCTCCAAGGTAGGCCCCATATTTAGAACCATCTTGGCAGAACCCTTTTCCTGAGTCTCCAAGGTAGTTATTTAAACCATCAAGGCAGAACTCATTTACTGATTTTTTTCAAAATTTGTGAGTCTCCAAGGTAGGCCCCATATTTAGAACCATCTTGGCAGAACCCTTTTCCTGAGTCTCCAAGGTAGTTATTTAAACCATCAAGGCAGAACTCATTTACTGATTTTTTCAAAATTTGTGAGTCTCCAAGGTAAAACTTGTATTCTGGCTCATCAAGGTATAACTTGTTCAGTGGGTATTGTCTTGATAACTCA
>NC_140972.1:61992713-61995213 GCF_056783735.1 Eptatretus burgeri | reverse complement strand
ACTATGCGGATCATACCGATGATCCACTGTGGCGACCCCTAACGGGAGCAGCCCAAAGAAGAAGAAGAATATACATACATATACATATACACATCAACAGTTTTAGAACACCCCCATTTTCAGTTTTTACTGCAATGTAAGCAGTTCAAGTCCAGTGAATAACCTGAAATGGGACAAAGCTAAGAGGTAAACTGCCAGATGTTAAAAAAGGTTAGGTTACCAAAAACTGAAAAATAATGTAAATTTTAGAGTAGTTAAAAAGGCCCTTTTCAGGGAACAAGCAATGAGTTAACAACTGCAGCTGTTTTGCAGCAATGGAAGTAAGTTAAGCCATGAAAGTTGATGCAAACAATTTCTTCATGTGTCCCAAATTTTGTTGATTAGTTACAAACCCTATGTCTGTATGAAAGGAGTGTTGGAACAGACTGTGTTGTTGCACCCTCTGAAGCATTATTTGGACAATATTGCACCGCAGGAATTAGTATATTGCGATCATAATGGCGAGAAAAAGACAATTAACAAAGGAAGACACACAGACCATTATAACCCTTAAAAGTGTAGGTCTTTCTGTGAGAGAAATTACAAAAAAAGCCAAGGTGTCAGTGAGTACAGTTTCCGACACCATCAAAAGGCACTTGGAAACTGGAGGAAACTCTGACAGGAAGAGGTCTGGCAGACCCAAAGCCACAACACAATCAGAAGACAAGTTTGTGAGAGCCAACAGCTTGCATAATAGGCAGCTCACAGGACAGCAGCTTCAAGCACAGCTTAACACTGGTTGAAGTAAGGAAGTCTCAGTTTCAACTGTGAAGAGAAGACTTCGAGCTGCACGTTTGACAGGGCGATTGGCAGTAAGAAAGCTATTGCTAAGATGGCAAAATAAGAAAAAGAGGCTTGCCTGGGCCATAAACCATTGCCAGTGGACTACTGAAAACTGGAAGAAGGTCTTATGGACCGAAGAATCAAAATTTGAAATCTTCGGTTCATCACGCAGGGTTTTTGTACACCGTCGACTTGATGAAAGATGGGTTTCTCAGTGTGTTACCCCGACTGTCGAACATGGGGGAGCAAGGGTGATGATCTGGGGGTCTTTTGCCGGATCCAGAGTCGGCGACTTGTGCAGAGTGACTGGCACCCTGAACCAAAAGGGCTACCGCAGTATTTTGCAGCACCATGCAATACCCTAAATGCCTAGTCTATGCCTAGTTGGTCAGGGATTCATCCTACAGCAAGATAACGACCCAAGACATGCCTCCAGGCGATGTCAGAACTACCTTTGAAGAAAAGAACAAGACGGTAAGCTTCAAATCATGGAATGGCCAGCACAGTCTCCAGACATAAACCCCATCGAGCTGGTTTGGGATGAACTGGACAGAAGAGTGAAAGCAAAGCAACCTACAAGTGCAACACATTTGTGGGAACTTTTGCAACAGTTTTGAAAAGAACTTTCCAAACAATATTTGATTTCCATTGTAGAAAGAATGCCACAAGTATGTTCGGCTTTTATATCTGCAAAAGGTGGCTACTTTGATGTGTCAAAAATTTAGATTAAATTTTGTTGAACAAAACGATTCCATGATTTCTATTTTATCTGCAATTGTTTATTTGTTGTGTGCTTTAATTTCAGAGTGCATTGAACCATTAAACTGCTTAAATTTCAGTAAAAACTGGAAAAATGGGGGTGTTCTAAAACTTTAGAATGGTAGTGTATACAGTATATATACATACATACATACATACATACATACATACATACATACATACACATAATTTCTTTTTTTTCACTTTCTTCACTCATATTATCGAATGCATGTTCATCATAGCTCGAATTGCTGGGTATATTGCAATGCTTACAAACATCTGGGTATGTCAGCATTCGTGGCTTGACATTTCGGGCGTCTCGGGGAGGTGGATGTTTAATGTGTTGCTAATCCTGTGCCAAACGAGCCGTTTCTCAACTGCCATTTTGTTTGAGTACTAGCTTGAGTGCTTAAGACACTCGGCGAGCCCTCTCCAAGCTGCTTGGTTGTTTGTTTCGGTAAAAGTATCTGTGCTCTCAAGGGGACATTGGTTAGACAGACGTACTTTTCCGCTTGTCTTGGGCCCGGCATTTCCGTGCGGTTGGTGCCTTGGTAGGTGTCTCATCTGCTTAAAATGTGCCATTTCATTTTTTGCAGGGTATCACTTTCTTTTACCTTTTTGTGTGATCTCCTAATATTATACACCCTTCACTTCGACATCAATACATATATAAAAATAATAAGGTCCATCCGACCACGGGTTTGCCATGATCTAGCTGTGAAGGCATTGAGCATCGATCAACATTTTGTGTTCTGTGCTTTGATATATTTTTCAATTGAATTTTGATCGATTTCTGAGAAATGGTTGAGGGCGTGTTCGATATCGGGTTTTTTTTCGAACTAAAATAACCGCCAGTCTACCAGTCAGCCATCTTTGATCAGATCGTAAAATTCGGTGAGGTGCACGTGTATACCTTCAT
>NC_140972.1:61975213-61987713 GCF_056783735.1 Eptatretus burgeri | reverse complement strand
CAGTCCCTAAATGAGCGTGGCCGAAGACAAAGTCCCCGAATGAGCATGGCCGAAGAAAAAGTCCCCGAGGGAGCGTGGCTGAAGAAAAAGTCCCCGAGTGAGCGCGGCCGAAGAAAAAGTCCCCGAGTGAGCATGGCCCAAGAAAAAGTCCCCGAGTGAGCGCTACCAAAGAAAAAGTACCCGAGTGAACGCAGCTGAAAAACAAGTCCCCGAGTGAGCGCAGCCAAATAAATAGTCTCCAAGAGAGCATGGCCGAATAAAAAGTCCCCGAGTGAGCATGGCTGAAGAAAAAGTCCAGGACTGAGCGTGGCCGAAGTAAAAGTCCCCCAGTTAGCGTGCCTGAAGAAAAAGTCCCTGAGTGAGCGTGGCCGAAGTAAAAGTCCCAGAGTGAACATGGCCAAAGAAAAAGTCCTGGCGTGAACATGGCCGGAAAAAAGTTCCCGAGTGAGCGCTACCAAAGGAAAAGTCCACGAGTGAGCGCTACCAAAGCAACAGTACCCGAGTGAGCGCAGATGAAAAACAAGTCCCCGAGTTTGCGCAGCCGAAGAAATAGTCCCTTGGTGAGCATTGCCGAATAAAAAGTCCACGACTGAGCGTGGCCGAAGTAAAAGTCCCCCAGTTAGCGTGCCCGAAGAAAAAGTCCCCCAGTTAGCACGGCCAAAGAAAATGTCTCTGAGTGAGCATGGCCAAAGAAAAAAACCCGAGTGAGCATGGCCGGAAAATAAGTCCCCGAGTGAACGTGGCCAAAGAAAAAGTCCCCCAGTTCGCTTCGCGAAGGAAAAGTCCCCCAGTTAGCGTGGCTGAAGAAACAGTCCCTGAGTGAGCGTGGCCGAAGAAAAAGTCCCCAAATTAGCGTGGCCGAAGAAAAGGTCCCCGAGTGAGCGTGGACAAAGAAGGAGTCCACGAGTGAGTGTGGCTGAAGAAACAGTCCAGGAGTGAGCGCGGCCGAAGAAAAAGTCCCCGAGTGAACGTGGCTGGAAAAAACTCCCCGAGTGAGCGTGGCCAGAAAAAAAAGTCCCCGAGTGAAAGTGGCCGAAGTAAAAGTCCCCCAGTTAGCGTGGCTAAAGAAAAAGTACTCCAGTTAGCGTGGCCGAAGAAAAAGTCCGCCAGTTAGCGTGGCCAAAGAAAAAGTCCCCGAGAAGGCGTGACCGAAGAAAAAGTCCCCGAGTAGGCGTGGCCGAAGAAAAAGTCCCCGAGTGAGTGTGGCTGACGAAAAAGTCCCTGAGTGAGCGTGGCCGAAGAAAATGTCCCCCAGTTAGCGCGGCCGAAGAAAAAGTCCCTGAGTGAGCGTGGCCCCAAAAAAAGTCCTCGAATGAGCGTGACCGAAAAAAGTCCCCGAGTGAGCGTGGCCGAAGAAAAAGTCCCTGAGTGAGCGTGGCTTTGGAAAATGTCCCTGAGTGAGCACAGCCAAAGAAAAAGTCCCCGAGTCAGGTCAGATATGGGAGCATGCGCCAGAGCAGCGCGTCGCTGTGTCCACTTTCCGTCGGTACTCCAAGGGCCTCCGTCTGGCCATCCCGCAGGCAGATGCCTGGCCCATCCCCATCTCCTTGAGATGCCGATCAACCTGCTGCAACCACGAGGCACGTTGTCAGCCCATTGGCCTCCTCCAGTCACGAGACTCCCTCGCTGAGAGAATCTGGTGAGCAGGATCAACGTCAGGAAAACGAGCCACATGTCCATACAGCCGCAGCTGACGCTCTCGGACTATGCAGGTAACAAATCTCATTTCAGTCTCTCTCAGCAACCGCTCATTGGACACCAAGTCCGACCAGCGATAGACAAGGATTCTGCGAAAAGACCTGGTACCAAAGGAATTAAGTCTCCGTCTCAGATCCTTGGTCAGAGTCCAAGTCTCGCATCCAGAGAGCAAGACTGGAAGCACCAAGGACCTGAAGAATTGGACTTTTGTCCTCCAGCACAGGTACCGGCAGGGCCACACCCCATTATCCAGTGAATCCATGACTCCCCAGGCCCGACCCAGACATCTATTGACCTCTGACTCACAGCCAGCAGAGACATGAATATCACTGCCAAGGTAAGTGAATCTCTCCAAGACCTCAACATCCTCACCAGAAACAGGCACAGACAGGACAGCAGCATCCAAGATGTCATTGGAAGCCTGGATCTTAGTTTTGACCCAGGAAACCCGTAATCCCAGCAGATTCGATGACTCATTCAGCACCTCGAGGGCCCCCAAAAGGATATCTAAAGTCTCACCAAAGATGACTGCATCATCTGCGAAATCAAGGTCAGAGATCTTGACATTCTCAACCGATGCACCGCAGCTTGATCTCTCCGACATCCTCCCTAGAATCCAGTCCACACAAGTGCTGAAAAGTGTGGGGGCCAGTACACATCCCTGACGAACTCCAGTAACAAATGGAAATAAGTCAGAGATGGTACCACCACATCTCACAGCACTCTCAGTACCAGAGTAGAGTTCAGACATCAGATCGATCAGTTTTGGTAGCACCCCATGAAGACCAAGAATCCTCCAGAGGGCATACCGATTCACTGAATCGAATGCTTTACAGAGATCAACATTGGCTGCGAGCAGCCCCTGCCGAAAATCTCATCTGCGCTTGGTGAGGACCCGAAGAGCAAGGATACGGTCAATAGTTGACCTCTGGTGTAAAGCCTGACTGCTCTGAACGCTGGTATTCAAGCAGATGGTGACGAACCCCATCAAGAATTATCCGAGCAAAGACCTTGCCGGCACTGTGAGCAGCGTCACCCCTCGGTTCTTGTTGCAGTCTTGGTGATCACCCTTCCCTTTCCAGAGAGAGACAACAAAGCTCCTCTTCTAGTCAATTGGGATGATGTCTGTGTTCCAGGCAGAGCACAGAACTGCATGCAATGACATGAGTGCAGCATTTCCACCAGCCTTGAGAAGTTCAGCATGGATGCCACAGATCCCTGGAGCTTTACCCCATATCAACCGGTTCACCGCAGCCTGTGTTTGCACACGTGAAGGTGGACCACAGTTGAGTGGAGGGTCAGCAACAGGGATTGTAACACCCTTGACGTCCAACTCGACAGTTGGTGGATCAGCCTGGTACAACCGCTCAAAGTAACGGGCCCAGCGGGACTTCACTTCCGACTCCTCTGTCAAGAGCCTCCCACCCTCTGCTCTAACTGCAGTACACCGAGGAATGGGCTTGGATGAACGCAATGCACGAATTCCCCTGCAAGCAGGACGAGAATCCCTTGACCACAGGTGATGCTCCACCCCTCACAGATTCCTCGCACATTGGGCTCGTTGTCCACCCTTAGTGCAAGTACAGTCGTACAGTTTTACGCCTCAGCTCCCTGAACAGCTCAGCTCTGCCATTCAGCCTGGCCCTGCTACTCTGGTCAATGGTATCCAGTGTCGCTTGAGAGACAAAATTCTTCTTTGCCCTCTGGTGAGTTCAAAGATATCCACCGGCAACATCAAGGACGGTGGTCTTGAAGGCACTCCACAACTCTTCAGGACCTCCCAAAGCAACCAGACCCCCCAAATCCCCACTCAGCTTGTTCGCAAACTCCTCAGCTATCTTCTCATCCTTGAGCTTGCCAACATCCAGCCTCGCCTGGGATAGTACCATTCTCCTGAATTTAATGTGCAACTTCAGAGTTGCTACAACAAGCCGGTGGTCAGTGTTGAGGAACTGAGCACTCGGTAGACCCTGCAGTTCTGGATCATTCTCCAGCGACCATCAACGTGGACATGGTCAAACTCCTTTGCCACACCTCCAGCGTTGGAATACCAAGTTCAGCGATGAGATTGTGGGCGCTGAAACCATGAACCGGCCACCCTAAATCCATGACTTCTTGCAAAGTCAAGGAACTTAATGCTATTCTGGTTCATAGTTCCTCACCCTTGGGGACCAACAAACGTCTCATAACCGTCCCTATCAGTTCCAGTCGATGCATTGAAATCCCCCAAGACAAGAAGTGTATCTCGTCTGGGGCACTGATCAACCACAGACTCGAGCGTGGCATAGAATGCATCCTTCACGGTGAGATCACTCTCCTCAGTCGGACCATTCACAGACACCAGGGAAATGACACCTAAGGAGTGACGAATCCTTAGTCTCATCATATGCTCATTGACCAGTGTTACCTCAATTATCATTGGAGTCAGCTTATTGGACACAGCGATGGCAACTCTTTGAGAATGGTAACCATCAGAGCAGGTGAGGTCAGGTCTGGGAGCATGTGCCAGAACAGCACGTCGCTGCGTCCACTTTCCGCCAGTTTTCCAGGGGCCTCCGTTTGGCCCTCCCCCAAGCAGATGCCATGCCCATCCCCATCTCCTTGAGATGCTGGTCAACCTGCTGCAACCACGAGGCACGTGGTCTTCCCATTGGCCTCCTCCGCTCACGAGACTCCCTCGCTGAAAGAATCTGGTGAGCCGGATCAGCGTCAGGAAAACGAGCCACATGTCCATACAGCCGCAGCTGACGCTCACGGACCATGCAGGTAACAAATCTCATCGGAGTCTCTCTCAGCAAGCGCTCGTTGGACACAAAATCTGACCAGCGATAGCCAAGGATTCTCCGAAGAGACCTTGTACCAAAGGAATTAAGTCTCCGTCTCAGATCCTTGGTTGGAGTCCAAGTCCCGCATCCTTAGAGCAAGACTTGAAGCACCAAGGACCTTAAGACTCGGACTTTCGTCCTCCCGCACAAGTACTGGCAGCGCCACACTCCATGATGCAGTGAATCCGTGACTCCCCAGGCCCGACCCAGACGTCTATTGACCTCTGACTCACAGCCAGCAGAGACATGAATATCACTGCCAAGGTAAGTGAATCTCTCCACGACCTCAACATCCTCACCACAAATAGACACAGACAGGACAGCAGCATCCAAGATGTCATTGAAAGCCTGAATCTTAGTTTTGACCCAAGAAACCCGTAATCCCAGTGGCTCCGACTCCTCATTCAGCACCTCGGGGCCCCCAAAAGGACATCTAAAGTCTCCGCAAAGATGACTGCATCTTCTCCGAAATCAAGGTCCGAGATCTTGACATTCCCAAATGATGCACCGCAGCTTGATCTTTCTGACATCCTCCCTAAAATCCAGTTCATACAAGTGCTGAAAAGTGTAGGGGCCAGTGCACACCCCTGATGAACTCCAGTCACAACTGGAAATAAGTCAGAGATGGTACCACCACACTTCACAGCACTCTCAGTCCCAGAGTAGAGTTCATACATCAGATCGATCAGTTTTGGTGGCACCCCACGAAGACCAAGAATCCTCCAGAAGACATCCCGATTCACTGAATCGAACGCTTTACAGAGATCAACATAGGCTGAAAGCAGCCCCTGCCGAAACTCTCGTCTGCGTTCGGTGAGGACACGAAGAGCAAGGATACGGTCAATCGTTGACCTCTTTGGTGTAAAGCCTGACTGCTCTGGACGCTCGTGCTCAAGCAGATGATGGCGAACCCTGTCAAGAATTATCCGAGCAAAGACCTTGCGCGGCACTGAGCGCAGCGTCACCCCTTGTAGTTGTTGCAGTCTTGGCGATCACCCTTCCCTTTCCAGAGAGGGACAACAAGGCCCCTCTTCCAATCAGTTGGGATGATGCCTGTGTTCCAGGCAGCGCACAAAACTGCATGCAACGACACGAGTGCAGCATTTCCACCAGCCTTGAGAAGTTCGGCATGGATGCCACAGATCCCTGGAGCTTGACCCCGTTTCAACCGGTTCACCACAGACCGTGTTACAACAAGTCAAGGTGGACCACAGTTGATAGGAGGGTCAGCAACAGGGATTGTAACACCCTTGACGTCCAACTTGACAGCTGGGGGATCAGCCTGGTTCAACCGCTCAAAGTAACCGGCCCAGCAGGCCTTCACTTCAGACTCCTCTGTCAAGAGCCTACCACTCTCTGCTCGAACTGCAGTGCTCCGTGGGATGGGCTTGGATGAACGCAATGCGTGAATTCCCCTGTAAGCGGGATGAGAATCACCTGTCCACAGGTGATGCTCTACCCACTCACAGATTCCTCGCACATAGGTTCCTTGTCCACCCTGAGTGCACTTTCAGTTTTATGCCTCAGCTCCCTGAACAGCTCAGCTCTGCCATTCAGCCTGGCCCTGCGACTCTGGTCAATGGTAATCAGTGTCCCTTGAGAGACAAAATTCCTCTTTGCCCTGCGGTGTGTTCCAAGACATCCACCTGCAACATTAAGGACAGTGGTCTACAAGGCACTCCACAACTCTTCAGGACCCCCCCCCCCCAAAGCACCCAGACACCCCAAATGTCCACCCAGCCTGTTCGCAAACTCCTCAGCTACTCTCTCATTCTTGAGCTTGCCAACATCCAGCCTAGGCTGGGATGGTACCATTCTCCAGGATTTAAGGTGCAGCTTTAGAAATGCTACAACAAGCCGGTGGTCATTGTTGAGGAACTGAGCATTCCGGTAGACCCTGCAGTTCTGGATCATCCTCCAGCGACCGTCAACGAGGACATGGTCAATCTCCTTTGCCGCACCGCCAGCATTGGAATACCAAGTCCAGCGATGAGCTTGTGTGCGCTGAAACCATGAACCAGCCACCCTAAGTCCATGACTTCCTGCAAAGTCAAGGAACTTAGTGCTATTCTGGTTCATAGTTCCTAACCCATGGTGACCAACACATGTCTCATAACCATGCCTATCAGTTCCAGTCGATGCATTGAAATCCCCCAAGACTAGAAGTGTATCTCGTCTGGGGCACTGATCAACCACAGAGTTGAGGGTGGCATAGAATGTGTCCTTCACAGTGAGGTCATCAGAGCGACCAGACCAATAGTCAGTGTAACCACCCACCATGATCTCGCCGCAATCCGGTCTCCGAACCTCAGAGAGTTCTGCAATACTGATGTCCAAACACTTGAGCTCAGATGATAACAGAGACAGGTGATCATCCTCTATTCGGGATAGGACATTCCAGGCACCCACCCGAAGGGACCGCCTCAAGTTAACCCAAGGAGACCACCGTCTGGTGGACTGCACTTCAGCACCACTCCGACACACTCTCCCACAATCTGACCCGGGAATGTTACCCCGTGGTTTCCCTCCTATCATCAAAGATGGGGGGTCCCGAAGGCTTTGCCCCAATCCCATCATCCGGTGAGCTGCCCTTCGAAGGGAAGCTGCATCGGAGGTACTCCCACGGAGTGGGTTTTCAGATTTATTTGCGTTTTGTGTTTTGCAGAATGAAGGGTTTTAAGGTGGTCGGAGTGCAAATCCTGCCACCAACCTCCTAATAAGAAGTAACCCAACTGCAGGGGTACGTCCGCACACACAGTTGGGTACTAGTATGGATGGCCATTGGCTCACAAGGAGCTCCCCGAATGAGTGTGGCCCAAGATTAATCTCCGAGTGAGCGTGGCCCAAGAAAAAGTCCCCGAGTGAGCGTGGCCCAAGAAAAAGTCCGCAATTGAGCGTGGCCGAAGAAAAAGTCCCGGAGTGAACATGGCCGAAAAAGTCCCCGAGTGAGTGCATCTGAAGAAAAAGTCCCTGAGTGAGCACAGCCGGAAAAAAATGTCCCCGAGTGAGCGCAGCCGAAAAAAAATGTCCCCGAGTGAGCGCGGCCAAAGTAAAAGTCCCTGAGTGAGCACGGCCAAAGAAAAAGTCCCTGAGTGAGCGTGGCTGAAGAAAAAGTCCTCGAATGAGCATGGCCATAGAAAAAGTCCCCAAATGAGCGTGGCCGAAGAAAGAATCCCCAAGTGAGCGTGGCCGAATAAAAAGTCCAGGACTGAGCGTGACCGAAGTAAAAGTCCCCCAGCGGCTGAAGAAAAAGTCTCCAAAAAAATGTTACTTTGGCCGAGGTCACATTTGCCACGGTGGCCGTGGGGTCTCCAAAATCTATGGCCACGAGCAATTATAGGGTGGCCGCAGTATTTCCACGGTCACACAATGTAGCAGTCACAGATGTTTTTATTTTTTGGGGAGCCGCACGGCGCATTTAGAAATTGTGGAGACCGAAAACGTGGGGTTGCCGTACGGTCTTTGATTTGATGTCGCACGGTGACCTTAGGGCGTTCCTGCGGCGGCCATAGAATTTTCAAGGCAGAAGCAAGGTGCCCACAAGGCGACCGCAAGGCGATCGCAGGGGGGCCCTAAGGCGAACGTGCGGCCAGACGGACGGTAACGAATGGGTTAATTTTTTTTTTTTTTTACCATTTTTTTTTCGGCTTGTCGAATTGCTACAGCGAACGTAGAAATTAAAAAAGTTATAACTCCGCGTTATAATTCCACGGCGACCCTACGGCCTGTAAAATATAGCCATATGGCGTAAGGCCACCCTGAGGCCACCTCAGAAACTCTGCGGCTGCCGCACGTTTCTGTCAATTCAGAGGGCGTACGGCCGCCGTATCCTCGCCGTAGAGCAAATGTGACTTAGGCCTAAAAAAAAGATCAACACTTGACTGTCGCTGGAGAAAAGGATCCTGAAAGAACGTGGAAGATGAAAAGTTTCCCAAGTGACTGTGGTGGAAAAGGTTCCAGAATGGGCACACACAGTTCCTTTATTTTGAAATATATATATATATATATATACATATATATATATATATATATATATATATATATATATATATATATATATATATATATACATATGCATATATATATATATATATACATGTATATATACATATACATATATATATATATATATACATATATATATATATATACATATATATACATATATATATATATATACATCTATATATATATATACATATATATATATATATATATATACATATATATATATATATATATATATATACATATATATATATATATATATATATATACATATATATATATATATATATATATATACATATATATATATATATATACATATATATATATATACATATATATATATATATATATATATATATATATATATATATATATATATATACACATATACATCCACATATAATATTTGAATTGTCGTGCATCCTCGTGCTCTTCATCCCCGGGAAGCGGACAGGGTGCTGCCTCCAACATGCTCACCAGCGGTTTATAGCAGGAGACAATGATATAATCCTTAAAATAACCCTTCGGGAAAACAGCGACATGCAGCTCCACTGGGAGAGCCACCCGCCAGGGAGCAATGGCAGAGAATGAAAAAGGATGCACACTGCTGCAGAAACTTTGTGCAAAGTGCAAACTCGAAACACAAACTCCACCATCAATTTATTATGAGCTCAATTATTACTCCCAACTATATATTCACAATATTGAGAGCACTCATCAGCTTTTTTCCTTCCAAAGAGCGAAGCGATCTTTTCTGTGACAATTGAAAAGAATTTATTTTCAACCTTATTGCCCAGATTTTTATGAATAGCGATTTCCGTTCTTGATGTGGTGCGGCACACGTTTCGCTCCATCATGGCCCTGCCGGAGGCAGTCACTCGGTGCCGATCCATCCATCAGGCTATGTGGGTCGTGGATGCTTCTTGCACCATTTGCCAGCTGGTTCTGCACTGGCTGGCCCACTGACCCATAGTCAGTCGAGCCAGCACTGCAGCTTACTTGGCCAAAGCACCGCAGACAGTTTACATTGATGCAGATACAAGAAAGAGTGGTCCAATTGATCTAACCCCGACCCCCACTCCTCCCTCAAACATTAGTGTACGTTACCGAATTGAAATTGTTCACCTTTATGCGCAAAATGTTTTTTTGTATTTACTTCCAGAGATTATGGCTAAAGCATTGCCAGAATTACCTTGAGAGATTACTCGACTCGAAGGCATCATGGTTGTTACAGTGTCTGCTCTGAGTCTGAGAGGTCAGCCATTTCATTCCAACCCTGGCCGAGTCATGACAAAGACCTTAGAAATGGTTTCTTGCTCGACAATCAGCATTCATAGGATAGTGCATGGATTAACACCATAGATTGGCATTAATGGAGAGGAAGTAATTTCTTGTTAATTGCCTGGCTGAGTGGAGAGATAAAATAAACATCATCATGATGGTGTCACCGACCGGTACAGAGAGTACAAAAGTCCCCAAAAGACGTCAGTGACTGTGTTTATCTGGTCTGGTGTGTGTGTGTGTGTGTGGTTGTTATCTCCATATGCAGGTTTCAGAAGACGAAACAGAATCCTCCAAGGTCTCGAAGTATCGACCTCCATTTTGGTAAGGGAGCATAGGTCACGGACCAAGTTGCGAAGTTTTGTTGTTCTCAAAGTTTTGTTCTGAGGGCTCTTTTCAAGATCATCACTGAGCCCCCAACCCTTAATATCCCTGTCAACAAAGCGACAGGTTGTATTTGCTAGTCATAAACAAGAAAAGGGCAATCACGTATTGCAGACCCTCGCCAGGACTTGGTTTGAATGGTATTTTTGTATGGGTGTATTACATAATTGATAAAAGACAGAAGTAGAACTGACTCTTTATAACTCCATCCATCCATTGGGATCATACTCTGTGCAGAGCGTTGGTGCTGCTTAAGCGGTCTCCTAGGCTATTGGGCATAATCTTGGACGGGTCGCCACTACAACACAGGATACCAGCAAGCTGGCACTCATTTTGCCAACCTCAGAAGGATGACAGGCAGAGTCAACCCCATCTTGTATTAATTCAACATCTGAGTAGGACTTGAACTCAGGATCCTCGGATCCCAAACCCACCACCCTAACCATTAAGCCAACACCAGGCATGCTTTATAAATGCTGGCAGTGATGACCGGGTATCAAGACGTCCCGCTTTGATTGGACACCTGACCCATGACGTTTTTTATTATTATTCAATTTAATTTAGAATGGGATTAAAATAAATTCAATTCAAATCAAATGGAAGACCAAATTAGTACAGTCCTGCATTGGAGTCATCATAAGGAACCAAAAACAAGTAAAAACCAAAGATAACGTCATCAGGAGGAACCTGGATATCATTCGCATTTCAACTGCTACTCCTCTACCCTCAAACCCATCCATTCACAGCCAAGTGAACCTTAATCAAAAATAAAAAGAACCCAGATCAAAAAAAAATTCTGGCTGCTAGACCATGTGTACATTCTAGTTTATATTTAAAACATGTATTCCCCATCACTGCTCGATCATAAATTTGAAGTTTCACTTCGATTGATGAAGTGGTTCTAGAGAAAGCATCATTTAATATTTTTCTTCAATCCAATATGGCTGCCAAACCATGTGACCTATCAATTTTTCCAAAATAAACTTGTACATCCAAGGTTTGGGGAATACTTGTGTGAAGTTTCCCATTGATATGTCCAGCCATTCTGGAGATTTTTATAGGTTTTAGGGCAAATCCAATATGGCTGCCAAACCATGTGACTTATGACGTCATATGTGTGTCTTTTGTTCCTCATGGATAGGCGGTCATACTTGTAAGGTTTCACGTCGATCTGTTCAGCCACTTCAAAGAAGAATATTTTTGAAGTTTTATTTTTTGAAACAATATGGCTGCCGAATCATGTGACCGATGATGTCACAATTTTTTTCTGTGGACCATTTTATCCCTGGATGACCCTCAAAATATTTCACACTGATCAGATGTAGTGTTCTACATATGCAATTATGATGGCGTAATGAAGGCACCTATGATGTCATTTAAAAAAAAAAATCACATTCCTCATGAGGAGAACTTGCCATGTACCAAGTTTCAATATTATCTGTTTCCGAGATACAGAGGTCCAGAGTTTTTCTGTTTTTCTAACATGGCTGCCACACCACGTGATCTATAACGTCATAATTATCATGAAAACATTCTAAATGAGTCGTCGCACCTTTGCTGAAAATTTTGTCTCAATCCATCAAGTGGTTGTGGAGAAAAACACTAAAGTTCTGTGTGGACAAACAAACAGACAGAAACAAAAGAACAAATAAACGGACCCAAATGCAATACCCTCTCCTTTGGCAAGGGTAATTAGCTCAGGTGTAACCAATCACCTTAAAAATCACAAACCAAGTTAATTGGCCTCTACCTGTGTCAAATTTCAGTGATTCTGGTTACTTCAGAATAAAATCAGCTATTCTTATAGGTTTCCTCTGCTGGGAGGTGAATTTCACAGCAAAGACAACCATGAGCACCAACGAGCTTTCAAAAGACCTCCAGGATAAAGTTGTGGAAAGGCACAGATCAGGGGATGAATCTAAAAATATTTCAAAGGCCTTGAATATCCCTTGAAGCACAGTCAAGAGAATCATGAAGAAGTGGAAGGTGAATGGTACCACCAAGTCTCTGCCTCGATCAGGCCGTCCCTCCAAACTGGGTGACCAAGCAAGGAGACTGATAAAAGAGGCCACCAAGAGGTCAATGACAACTTTGAAAGTGTTACATGCCTTTATGACAAAGACTGGTCACTGTGTGCATGTGACAACAATATTCCAAGCACTCCACAAGTCTGGCCTCAACGGTAGGGTGGCAATAAGGAAGCCATTACTCAAAAAACTCCACCTTGAGTCCAATTTGAGGTATGCAAAAAAACCACTCCGAAGATTCTGAAGCCATGTGGCAAAAAGTTTTTTGATCTGC
>NC_140972.1:61965213-61967713 GCF_056783735.1 Eptatretus burgeri | reverse complement strand
TTGCCGATCTGCTGTTCATCTGCTGTCCATTCAGCACCTTGCTTAGCTTTTTTTCACACATATGGGGACAATACTGCTTGACATAACACCCAAATGTCTCCATGCATGCAGCGGTGTGCCTCAACCCACTGCGTTATTAACTCCTTTATTGCTCCTGCATTTCCTCTCAGATCTAACACTCTTTCCTTCATTGATCTTAATTCGCCTTCTTTAAACGGTCGGTACACCGATTGAGCTAGCACACCTCCTGGTTCCGCCGGAGTTATTTCTTTAACCGGGAAGGCAGAAGCTGTGGCCAGCAGCCCCATACCGCCCAGGTTCGGATACAAACTTGGTGTGTTATTCACATACGAGTCAAAATTTGCTAATGCGTTACATTGCGTTCATGGAATTCGGTATGTTATAATTTTGCCTCTTTTTTGGATACCTTTGCCCAGTGTCGAATATTCTATTCCCACTACGTACTTACATATCGTAGGACACGTCCGTAATAAAGTGCGCGGCATCGAAATTCATCGTTTGTCCGATTTTTACATATCTTGTTCCGAAAAACGTTGATTCCGATGCACTAGTTTTGTGACGTCCGCGTAGAACACATTTGCATACCCCTAATAGCCGTACTCGCATATGTCTATTGGAATATTAATCACCTTTCCCCCAGAGAATATGTTCAGAATCCTTTGTTCTGCAACACGTTTCACCGGAAAAATCGACGAATTGCTCGTACAGAGCGATGTTTCCTCGGTTCATGTGCGTAATATGTGTCCGTAAAAGTTTCACGGAGGAGCATAAATGATGATAAGCTTTATACTATTTATCTGCTTTGCAATAAAGATATTAATTGTATGTATTACATGGTAATTGTAGTATACCGATCTGCATGAATCGCCTCTATTGATGGCCGATCGTGCAAAACAACTCCCGTCGAAACTGATGATGCAGGTCTGTCAATTTCTTACGCACGTGAAAGTGGTCTGCAGGTCACGTGAACGAGGTACAACAGAAGTGATGACGCTATAGACATGTGCCTAGTGGTGCTGCACAAACAACACATCATTGTTTTCTGATGAAGAAGCCCGTAATGGCCGTGATATCTCTGCTATTGTGTGAAAAACAGCATTTTATCCCCTCATATTTCGGTCAAACCTGACGCACGTTAACCCCACTTTTTTGGCAAACATTCTAGATTTTCTTCGTTTTCCAGTGACTGGAAGCATTTATAATGAGTGAAACCCAAAAATGTGGTATCAAATGATTCCAGAAGTGACGAATTGAGCGGAATTATTTGAATACCATTTTCCTGACCGGCTGTCACGCTTTTGTAAAGCATTAGCGAATTTCGACTGGTATGCAAATGAGTCACCTGCATGGATTCCCTTGGCTCCCGCCCCTGCACTGCAGTTTGCATGGGCGGGGCCCTGTGTTTTCTCAACTTGTTCGTTTAATCTTAACACTTTATTTGCTACTTCACATTTGCAGCATTATTTATTTGTCATGCTTCTTCCTTGCACATCTTACAAGCTTCAAGTCTGGTTCGGGCTTATTCACATCTGCATATCTTAACGAATCTCATCTTAGGACTGCATATGGGTACTTTTATATTATCATTTGTACCATAATTCTAATTGATCACATGACCTTGGTCCATAATTTCCGTGACATTAACCCCATGGTTGTATTCAGGGGGTGAGGCGTCTTATCCAACTTTAGTTTTACAAACTTATTCCCCATTTTGCTCGGTCCTTCCTCGTGTATTCTTGGGCCGGTCAGTATTTTTGCCTGGGGGTGTTATTGGGCTGGGTCGGGCGTCTTTCACACCTTCCCACGGACCCTCACACTCCCTGGCACACCTTCCGAGCCCTCGATCTCCCAACGGAATACCTTGGGTTGGGTTAGTAGCTTTCACACCCTTTCCCTTCCCTCAATCTTCCGTTCGGACCCTGTCCCCAGAGGTGTTCTTGGGTTGCCCCTTCCTGGGTTTCCCTCAACCTCTCAATGGACCCTAACCTTCCCAGGATACCCCCTTCTGATGTGTACAAAAGCTCCTGCTCCCATTGTTCTTTTAAGATAAGGACAGATCACAAAGAGCAGCGAACTTGTATGCCCTGGTGTGAGAAAAGAGGCAGTTCTTCTTACCTTATCTTAAGCCGGCTGGCTCTCTCCTCTTTTGTCTCACCAGGACAGTTCACTTTTGTCCTTGGTCTGCTTATCCTTTGCCGACTACGCCAATTGTTGAGATCAGGTTCCAAGGCTGATTGAGATCGAGCAATGTCCACACTGATCGTGGTAGAGAAGAGCTTTAATTCACATGAAACATGCATACATGGAGAGATAGGAAGATAGATACCCACAGTAGTCCGGCTCCATCCAACTCTCTCCAGCTTAGCATTTTGGCTTGCCTTATATACAATTTGCCCTACCCCTTGTGTGACCATCTGTTTCTCCATTCCCAGAGATCAATTTCCTTTGAAGTGGAAAAGCCTAGTGCTGTTTTCTCTTT
>NC_140972.1:61939713-61964713 GCF_056783735.1 Eptatretus burgeri | reverse complement strand
TGTGTGTGTGTGTGTGTGTGTGTGTGTGTGTGTGTGTGTGTGTGTGTGTGTGTGTGTGTGTGTGTGTGTGTGTGTGTGTGTGTGTGTGCCTGGCGCCTTAGAGGGTTTGAGATTTGTATATTCATTGGAATTGTCTGTGTTTTCCCCACGCCCGAACCCACACCACCATCCCGTCGAATCGCCCCGGATCCCTCTTCTTCCATCTTGTTATTTCTGGTTAGAGAAATAAACATTATCAACTCAGTGAAAAGCGACTCGTGCCACCTTCCTCATCCCGTTTGCGGTAGAGCGATTAGAACCGCCATCTTTGGGTTATAAAAATAAACTGCCTCCATCGTTTCGGCTCATTCTACGTTGGCAGGACTGTTCAAATCCCGTGGACGTCACAATATATATATATATATATATTTATATATATATATATATATATATATATTTATATATATATATATTTATATATATATATATATATATATATATTTATATATATATATATATGTGTTTATATATATATATATGTGTTTATATATATATATATGTGTTTATATATATATATATATATATATATATATATATATATATATATATATATATATATATATATATATATATGTGTGTGTGTGTGTGTATTCCGAAACATTCCACCCACTCAACCCCAATGTCCCCTACCAGCTCTAATTGTGTGTGCTCCTCTTTAATTTTATGAAATTCGTCTTTCTTTTCTCATCCTTGCGTTTCTGTTATTATTTCTAAATCCTGCATCTCCCTTATTATCTCCGTCATCCCCTGTTCGAGTTTACGGATTTCTCTCTTAATTATTACGAAGTTTTAGAACATCCCCATTTTTCAGTTTTTCTGAAATTTATGCAGTTAATTTAAGCAGAAATTGAAATTTAAGTCCAGTGAATAACCTGAAATGGTTCAAAGCAAGGCAGTAATCTGCCAGAGGTTAAAAAAAAAGTTTAGGTTCCCAAAAACTGAAAAATAATGTAAATTTCAGAGTTGTTAAAAAAGGCCCTTTTCAGGGAACAAGTAATGGGTTCACAACTGCAGCTGTTCTGCACAATGGAAGTAAATTAAGCCTTGAAAGTTGATACAAACAATTCCTACAGGTGTCCTAACTTTTGTTGATTAGTTACAAACCCTCTGTTTGTATAAAAGCAGTGTTGGAACAGACTGTGTTGCTGCACCCTCTGAAGCAATATTTGGACAATATTGAACTGCAGGAAGTAGTATATTGTTATCATTATGGCGAGAAAAAGACAATTAACAAAGGAAGCCAGACAGACCATTATAACCCTAACAAGTCGAAGTCTTTCCTTTCGAGAAATTGCAAAAAGCCAAGGTGTCAGTGAGTACAGTTTCCTACACCATCAAAAGGCACTTGGAAACTGGAGGAAACTGACAGGAAGAGGTCTGGCAGACCCAAAGCCACAAACCAATCAGAAGACAAGTTTGTGAGAGCCAACAGCTTGCATGATAGGCAGCTCACAGGACAGCAGCTTCAAGCACAGCTTAACACTGGTTGAAGTAAGGAAGTCTCAGTTTCAACTGTGAAGAGAAAACTTCGAGCTGCAGGTTTTACAGGTCGAGTGGCATTCAGAAAGCCATTGCTAAGATGGCAAAATAAGAAAAAGAGGCTTGCCTGGGCTAGGAAGCACCGCCAGTGGACGACTGAAAACTGGGAGAAGGTCTTATGGACCGATGAATCAAAATTTGAAATCTTCAGTTCATCATGCAGGGTTTTTGTATGCCGTCGAGGTGGGGAAAGCATGGTTCCTCCGTGTGTGACACCAACTGTCAAATATGGAGGAGGACGCATGATGATATGGGGTTCTTTTGCTGGATCCAGATTCGGCGACTTGCACAGAGTGACTGGCACCCCAAACCGAAAGGGCTACCACAGCATTTTTTTTAGCGCCATGCAATACACTCTGGTCTATGCCTTGTTGATCAGGGGTTCATCTCACAGCAAGATATCGACCCATAACATACCTCCTGGCTATGTCAGATCGACCTTGGAAGAAAAGAATAAGACGGTAGGCTTCAAATCATGGAATGGCCAACACAGTCTCCAGACTTAAACCCCATCGAGCTGGTTTGGGATGAACTGGACAGAAGGGTGAAAGCAAAGCAAACGACAAATGCAACACATTTGTGGGAACTTCTGCAACAGTGTTGGGAAGAACTTTCCAAACAATATTTGATTTCCATTGTGGAAAGAATGCCACGAGTATGTTCGGCTGTTATATCGGCAAATGGTGGCTACTTTGATGAATCAAAAATTTAGATTAAATTTTGTTTTACAAAACGATTCCATAATTTCTTTTTTTATCTGAATTGTTAATTTGTTCTATGCTTTAATTTCAGAGTACATTGAAACGTTAAACTGCTTAAATTTCAGTAAATACTGGAAAAATGGGGGTGTTCTAAAACTTTTGACCGGTCGTGTATATTTCCATATATGTACATACAAATATATGTATATATATATATATATATATATATATATATATATATATATATATATATATATATATATATATATATATATATATTACTGTTGTTTATTCGTGCTATTAAAATAAAATAAAAAAATTTATATGGCTATGCAATTGAAACCGACTCACGTATGTGGTGAATTCCTGATTTATGGGCAAGCTGGATCATTGAAACCGAGAGATCGGGATTCTCCCAGTTAAGATCATGCAGGTAATTGTCCTCCACAATATAGTATACTTTTGCCCTGGGGAGAGGTCTGTGGAGCTGCTATATTGCCATCACAGCGTTTATTGGATTGAGATTCCTCCTGATATTTTTGTTCACAAAGATGTGCAAGCGATACAAAAAAAAACAACAAAAAAATAAACCAATGTCACCCGCAGCGTGACCCGTATCTTGCCAAAAGGTGACCACGTGTGACTTCTTTAAGGTCACACTGAGGTGAACAGAGCTGCTATCCACCAGGAGCGACTCCTTGAGGAATATCTGCCTACGAGAGATTCCGATGAGAATGGTTCTACAGAGTAACCATGAAAAATATGCGTTTGCCTCATAACGTCACCAAATGACGTCATAATATCTCAAGCTTGACATATCTAGGAAGCACTCATCGAGGTGTTCAATTTGAGGTACCACACGATATGGTTCCTAAAACTTGAAAATTTGACCTTGGGGTCAAATATGTTTGACCTTCGGTGTTAACCATGAAGGTCAAGGCCAATCACCACCAAAAATTAATAAGCTGAGCGCCAGACGATGAACTATATTCCCATGAAGTTTGAAGACGATCCGATCAAAATTACTCAAAAAATAAGGGTTTCGTCGACTCCCCTGATTTGCGACAAAGTGACCTTGACCTTTGACCTTGACCTTCAAAATTTTATGTGCTGAAAGGGACCTCTATAGGCCTCTGATATGCGAAGTTACAAAAATTTCCAATGATAACTGTGCTCTGCAGAATTTTTTATACGTGATTACAGACAAAAAAAATAAAAATAAAAATAAAAAAACATAAAAGCTGACAAACATATCTTGCAAAAACTTCGTTTTGGCAAGATAAAAACAAATAATTCCTCACAAAAGATGTATCAATCAGATGACGTCGTGGTTTCCCAGTTTCATAATCCTCCATTAAATCATGTAAGAATGCTTATATTAATTAAACACATGAAAATATTCGACTTTACTCACCCATGACCATCATCCATTGCAGGACAAAAAGCCTCTCTCTCAACAGTTTCATCTCTTTTCCTGTCCTTTTTGGTTACACCAAGACAGAGACAGTAATTGACACACACACACACACACACACACACACACACACACACACACACACACACACACACACACACACACACACACACACACACACACACACACACACACTTAAAACTTTGTAATGACTGTGATGATGTTTGTAACGCATTTTTGAGATCATTCAAAATCATGCTTGTGAGCCGTACATCCTATACGTTCCTCTTATGAGCCTTCGAGGCTGTTATTTGACTTTTTGAGGATGGAATGTGGAATGTGTGCACACATTCTACCAACCCGTGAGCTCTCGGCGATCTGTTGGCATGACTTGGTGGTGGAAATGAATAGAAAGTAAAGGCCACCGACTAAACTGAACCAATACGATTATTTTATTACCATACAGAATAAAGCATAACTGCCAGAGCTGTTGGTTTCTTATCCTCCAAACAACCACATCATCACTGAACAGGTTAGATATTAAAAGTGGTTGCAGCTTGAGCTCATTCACATGTTGGGTGTTTGTAATAGGGCGTGCACTTTCCTTGTGTCCCTCTTTAAAGCCGAGCACTCTCCTCGTGTCCCTCTTTAAAACCGAGCACTCTCCTCATGTCCCTCTAACCCATTCCAAACTCTTCAGCCATCGGAGAGCAGGCAGATGTGTGTATCCCCCCCGGACCCATCCCGTGGAGGCTTCTCGGCAGGCAAATGAGTCGGCATTTTGAGTATCCGACAGCTGCGACTGCAAAAGTGCATTCCACGGTGGCCTGCTCCGATTCAGGATAAACGCGAAATAAATATATGGTGAATGGAAGTCTTCGTCCCGACAGGGTAACCCTTGCTGTTTTACTGTCCAATGGCACGTTTTACATCCTCGATTACAAATAACCTAATAATTACCCTGATGAAAAATAAATGTGGTGACTGGAATCCTATGGTAATCAATGGTAAATCAATGGTAGTATGTTTGGGATGGTAATTGTCAAAGGTATACTAAATGGTTCATCGATGTTGCTGAATAGTTGACTGGAAATATTTCAACTTTCATGGTGCAATGGTAAAACAAGAAAAAGACATTTCAGCGATTGCAGACCCTCGCCAGGACTTGTTTTGTGTCGTGTATTGTGTGGTGTTTGTGCCATTTTGTGTACTGGTGTGTTACGTAATTAAGAAGAGACATAATTAGAACTGCCACTTTATAACTGCTGGCAGTGAGGACCGGGTACCAAGACGTCCCGCTTTAATGCAACCCGCTTTGATTGGACACCTGAGCCTGACCCATGACGTTTTATATTATTATTCAATTTAATTCAGAATGGGATTAAAATAAATTCAATTCAAATCAAATGGAAGACCAAATTAGAACAGTACTGTATTGGAGTAATCAGAAGGAACCTGAGCAAGCAAAAAGCAAAGATGAAGTCATCAGGAGGAACCTGGATAAGATTTGCATTTCAGCTGCTACTCCTCAACCCTCAAACCCATCCAGGCGCAGCCAAGTGAACTTCATTAAAAAAAAAAAACAATATCAAAAAATTAAATAATTCTGACTGCCAGACCATATGTCCGATCAAGATTAAATTGAAAAGATTTATTCCCCATCACGACAAGATCACAATTGTGAAGTTTCACTTTGATTGATTGAGCGGATGCAGAGAAAACATTATTTAATATTTTCTTAAATCCAATATGGCTGCCAAACCATGTGACATCAATTATTCCTTAACAACCTCGCAACACGCATGATTGGGGAACATGTGTGTAGTTTCCCTTCGATATGACTAGCCATTCTGGAGAAGATTTTTATATGTTTTATGACAAATCCAATATGGCTGCCAAACCATGTAACCTTTTGTTCCTCATGGACAGGCGGTTATATGTGTAAAGTTTCACCTCGATTTGTTCAGCCATTTCGGAGAAGAATATTTTTGAAGGTTAAAAAAAAGAACAACATGGCAGCCGAATCACGTGAATGATAATGTCATCAAAAAAAATTGTGGACCGTTTTAACGCAAGATGACCCTCAAAATTTTTTATACTGATCGGATGTAGCGTTCGACAGATGCAATTATGACGTCATTAAAAAGGCACCTATGACATCAGAAAAAGTCACACTCATTCCCCATGAGGAGTACTTGCTATCTGCCAAGTTTCAATTTTTTCCTTTGTGCAGTTTCAGAGATACTGAGGTCCAAATTTTTCCCGCTTTTCCAACATGGCTGCCACACCACATGATATATGACATCATGATTATCATTAAAACATTCTGCAGGAGTCATCGCATCAATGGTGAAAATTTCATCTCAATTCGACAAGCAGTTGACGAGAAAAACATGAAAGTTTTGTGCAGACAAACAAACAAATGAAAAATCACTCATCGAGTGACAACTTGGCAAAACAGCACAAAGTAGAATGGCCCTCAGTAGAGTGCATACCTCTGCCAGTTGGAACAGTTTACGTTTTGTATCCTACTGATGGGCTGGATCCGAACCAAAATCCAATCCGCTTGTTCTTGTCACCTATTCAACTCATCCATCTTGTTTTGACATAACTCATCCACAACTTTTTGAGATATAGTGATAAATTTAGTTTTTGGTCATCTCTATCAATTTTAGAAATTAGGCCTGTGTTGACCTTTTGACCTTAAAATTAATTGTTAGTTGAATTCAGCAACCTGATATGTAAATCCTTTTCAAATTAAGTCAATCAGATGAAAATTGAGGATTTCAGAAAATTTGGCCCAAATTGGGCTTTTGGCCTATGTCGACCTTTTGGCCTAAGTTTACCTCAAAATTAATAGGTGTTTGAAATCAGTGACCTGGCAAGAGAATGCTCTTCAAATTTCAAGTCAATCGGATGAAAATTGAGGATTTTAGAAAAATTGGACCAAATTGGCCTGTGTTGACCTTTTGGTCTATGTCGACCTCAAAATTAATAGGTGAATGAATTGAGCGACCTCATATGCAAATGGTCCTCAAATTTCAAGTCAATCGGATGAAAGTTGAGGATTTTAGAGGCAATTAAAAAAAAAATGTAGCCTATTTTGGGTTGACATTTAGACCTAAGATAACCTCTTAATTAATAGGTGGTTGAATTCACTGACATGATATGTAATTCCGGTTCAAATTTTAAGTCAATTGGATGAAATTTGAGGATTTCAGAAAATTTGGCTCAAATTGGCCTAATGGCCTATGTAGACCATTTTGGTCAACCATATTTGATGAAACTTCAATGCGGGACCATTGTAGGGACAGTGATATTAATCTCTGAAAATTTCAGAACGATCAGTTGAGCGGTTTGGGCTGGAGGCGAGCGGAAAGACAAACAAACAAACAAGCAGTCATAGACTTACGAAATCGTAAACTTGACCTCTGACCTTGTCCAATAAAAGCTGTCTCGAGAGAAGGTAGTGACGCAAACCAGAAGTTTCTTCCATGATTCTGCACCAAACCTCTCATAAAACATCCAATTTTCACCAGAATTTCGACAACCGAGTGTTAAGCATACTTAACTGTTACCAAAATTGAAGACAGGATGAAATTGACTTTAAAACGAGAGCGTAATGCAGTGTGTTACAATCCCCCTCATTAGCATAATCTTCAGTTTAGCCTCAGACACGACATCCGACATAAATCTCATAAAACATCTGATTTTTACCAGAATTTCAACAACCAAGTGTTAAGCATACTTACCCGTTACCAAAAGTGAAAACAGAATTGCGATCTGAGTTAAAGCGAAGTCGTAACGTCGACCGAAGCAAAAATCTCCATTTCTCCACGCAATTATTAAATTTTATTTTATCAAAGTCACAAAAGTTATCGTGCCTACAAACAAACACACACACACAAACAAACAAACACACAAACGGAGGATGGAAGTCATCAATATACTTATGAAATCTTTAGATTTTGTAAGTAACAAACACACACAAACAAACACAAACACACAAACAAATGGAGGTGATCAACAGTAGGGTAAGAATACTGGTTCTGGCTCACTTTTCCCCATGTAAATGAATGGGGGATTTTCAGCGATTCCCTTTTTTTTCCCCTAAAAATAAACCCCCTTTTTATCCCAAGGTATATTTATTTGTCTCCCCTTTTAACTTGGAGGTTGAACCTCATTGAATTGAACACCTGGGGGTTGAACAGCTCACTCATTGAACCTATAAAGATTTGTTCATTCTCAAATTCCTTCAATAGTTTAATTTTCTTTGCACAATAATCCCCATCTAAAATATTGACAAACAAAACATTTGAATCTTTATATTTTTTAAGATACCCCTTTTGTGCCATTACGAAATGATAAACTTCTCTTAATGCTCTCATCTGGCCACCTCCTGAGCCACATATCATTTTGAGATTATAGTAAATTGTTTTTTCATTGTTCAATTGATAACCATCAAAGTTTTCAGTCCATTCAAGGATATTCATTTTTTTCTTTACATCCTCTAACTTACTAGTTTTTAAATTAATTCACTTATTTGTTTTATTTACCTTTGTTTTAGTTATTTTTTCAATAAGACTTATTTGATATTTTTCACATTCATTATGTTTTCCATTTATATACCAAGACTGAGATTTTCTCCACTCTTTAGTTTGATTCATACTTGGTTTAACCATTTATATATTGTGAAAAAACGCGGCGGTAGCCCTTAAAAAACCCTAACCCATCTTCCCATCGTTAAAACATAATCTATTTTATACACTCTATCATACAATATCCATATGGAACACAATCTATTCCATTATCTAAAATAAATCTCTTATCATCAAAGGCTCCTAATGCCTTTTTATTTACTTCTTCACTATATATGTTATGTTTATAACTTCTTATTGTATTCATTTTCCTATATTCTTCTTTCTTATTCATCAAACAATTATAATAATTTCTAAAAGTTATTGATTTCTTTATTACATATTTCTTTATTCCCTTTAACCTCTTATCAATCTGTTCACCATACTTATAAGCATATGCCTTTGCTCTCAATCCAATAAACTCACTCATTACTTTTCCACCCAACTCATCCTTAAACTTACCAATAACCTTTTCATTCTTTTTGGAAAATAACTCACTCTTCTTGCTGAAATTACTTGTATCATATACTCCAATATTTTTCTTCATATCTTCATAAACATCATCAGTTTTTATATCTAGGATAAAACTATCAGTGTCCATATACAACAATGAAACATTTTCACCATACTCTTTCTTTAAGTCATTATACAAATAATCATACATCAATATCTTTGATAAATCAAGAACTGCTGTTCCAATATAAATTGGTTTATCCATTACAATACTTTCCTTTTTCATATGAATTGCAGAAAAGTTCTCTGAAAAAACCTCTTCTCTCTCAAAACTTGGTTTATTTATCAATCTCGAAGCTTCTTTCCAAGATGTTGCGAATCTAATGTTTTGCCTGTTTCTAACATTTTCCATAGTCTTTCCAAATACAGCATTATTCATTAATTTATAAAAGTCCCCTTCAAATTTTACTTTTGTATTTGCTCTCATATCTGTATTGAATTGAATATACTTTTTCACCCAAGGACTTTGTTTAAATTTTAAAACTCTATGAATTTTAGCTACTCTCAATCCTTCTCTCAAAAACTGTTTTAAGCTTCTCTGATGTAAAACATATCCCTCTTTATCATAGAATGTTGTTAATAACTTTTCTGTTGATTTGCCTTTAATATTAAAACTTTTATGATAATCACTGAACCATTCTTTCTTTGGGGTTTCTTTCTCACATGCAAAAGGAAGGTCTTTATGCTTATTATGAAGAACACTCGGGTACCTCAAATCAACTTCAAAATAATAACCTTCTTCTTCGTCATTCAATTCCTCTTGAGAAGAAATAACAATATTCATCAAAGCCTTTTCATAATCCTTTTCTTCCACCCACTCTAATTTACCATAAGGTAGAGATTGAGACATTGCCCATCCATACAAATTATTAGCATCAAAATACATCAAATAATTACTATCTTTTTCACTATCATAATTTGGGAGATATTTATTATTTGCTTTCGCATATCTTTTTGAACATACTTGTGATATTCCACCTCTCTTGGACTTCTCAATCATCAAAAGCATATCAACATCACTGATTAAATCTATATCTTGTTTTGTCATTTTCAACATTGCACTCCAAGCTAAACCAGGAGCTGTGAAATAGTGGGCAGGGTCTAATCCATAACAATTTTTATTATGACAGAGTGTTCTAAAAGCCTCAAACACATCAGCTAACAATAAAACATCTGTTTTTAGATATAAATCATGATATTCTCCAAGGTTCTTTATCTTAAATATTTTCCATATTTCTTGTGCGTGTTTATATTCCTTATCACTTATCTCTTCTTCATAAAGGTTATTATAGAAACTTTCTTTTGAAGGAAGTTGTGTTTCTTTAAATCTCATAAATGAATCCATATAATCATAAGGATAAATTCCCTTACTTGTAAGAATTTTCTCTTTACTTTGAATTTCATTCCTTGTTTGAATTTCCTCTCTCGTAAGAATTCCTTCTTTAATCAGAATTTCATCTTTAATCTGAATTTCCTCTTTATTTCGAATTTTCTTTATAATTAGAATTTCATCTTCAGTTAGAATTTCTTCATTAATTAGAGTTTCCTCTTTACTTTGAATTCTCTCTTTAATCTGAATTTCCTCTTTAGTGAGAATTTCCTCTTTTGGAAAGAATGAATTAAGATTTGGAAAAGAGTCCGTGGAGCTTAGATTTGATGCGAGGTAGGCTAGTGGTGTTCCCATAAACTTGTAAGAATCTAAAAACCTAATACGAGTTATAGGTTTTGTGAATATCATTTTTGAAAATGAAATATACTTTTGACTTGTGTTTGTTATGGCAGAAATATTCCCTGGTGTTTTTGAAAGTTCATTTATAAATAGATGTGTATCATAGTTGGCGCTGTTGTGAAGAAAGACTGGAATAAAAGAAGGTAATTTATAATTAAGATTACAACAGGAATGAGCGGGACCTCTATATTTACCAGTAAGATGACAATGGTCTCTAACTTTAGACTCCTTAATTTCCCCCTCACAAATATGACAGATATTGTTCATTCTAAATTCTAATTTTTCTTCTTTGGTTAATTTCATCGGTTCATTTGTTTCTTTCATTAATTTAGTGAGTCTTATACAATCCTTTTCTAATCGTTTTACAAACTCTTGTGAAGCATTTTTTCCACGATAATGTTCAAGTTTGTTATACTTTTCTCCAACAGATGATTTGATATAATAACAGAAACCACAAGGAATATGTTTTTGATATTTATTTGTATATGGTTCTTTTGGATTAGGAGAAGCAGTATTTATCTTTTTAAGGATACATTCAAAATCAGCGTATATCACAAATGGGTGCATGATAGATTTATTATAATCTTCAAAATAAATCTTTTCACCAGGTTTAGGCATTGTAATTACAGCTGATTTATGATTACTACCATATTTTGAATGTTGTTCTAATCGTTCTTTTGTATGAAATGAATTAAGACATCGCTTACAAGGATATATTTTGTTTGCTGTTCTGAATACCTGAGAAGAGATTAATCTTGATAAATTATTGATGTATGTGTAATGTGAATTCTTTCCAACACTAAAATATAAAAGGTCAATGTGTGTTTCTTCATTTTTATAGTTGTTTGAAATTTTTAATATTTGAACTTTGTTTGTATCCGTTAATCCATATACATTAATAGAAAGATTATTCTTTTTCTCAAATTTAGGAATATCTGTTAGTGGCATTGGGAATTTAAAATCTTTAATGTCCAAGGTATTCTCATATTTCATATATTGTTTTACACTTTCTGAATTACATTTTGGTGGATGAAAGTGAGCAAGAACAGACCAGAGAAAACATTTATTATCATTGTTCTTAATATTAACAACTGCCTTCTTTCGTTTTATTTCTTTTGGTAATTCAATATAAGAAGAAGCTTTAAGAGGGTTTGATTTTAGAATGTGTATATCTAAAAAGATGATTTTTTAATATTGAATCCACTTCCTACCACTGTATTATCAACATCCTCCTCTTGTCTTGATAGTTCTTCATAAACCCCACTATTCAAAAAATCTTGAAATGATGTTATAAAATGAAGACCTGTTCTCATATAAGGAGTATGTTCTTCATCTTGTCTTTTCATATTCATTTTCACTCCCATATAAAACTTTAAAGTTTTCATTTCTTTTAATGTCTTTTTAATAAATTTTTCAACATCGGGTTTCACTATTTCAATTGATTCAGCTATTGATGATGGACCGGGTTCTCCAAATTGAAAAATCCTTATTTTTATATGCCCTTTAAATGCCCCATCAGTGTTTTTAATATAATAGTCTCCCTTTACTTTAAACTCATTTTTCTTGTGTTTTTGTGATTGAAGATGTTTATTATAACTACTCTTCAAAACATCCTTTGAACAGATATCACAATGTTTTCTTTCCAACTCAAGAGGAGATATTTGATGAAATAGATTAAATGTGTGTTTGTTGGTTCGGAGGTGTTTTCTATAATGTTTATATTCGTGATTACAAACATCGCAGTACGTTGTATTCACCATATTTATAGAATAAAACTTTGCTTAAACTAAAATTTTCTTGATGAAAATTTCGTTTAATTTATAGGTGAATCTGTGCTTAAAAACATTTTATCCTCCAACTTTTTCACTTAATAAATACAATGTTTCAAGACACAAAAGACAAGTTTCAATCAATCTCTTCATCTGTTAAAGATACTGAGAAATATGTCAAGGATGTAAAATTGAACAAAGATAAATATAACAACTATTGGATAAAAACTATTATGGTAAATAATGAGTTCTTCAATTTCCTTCAGTGGAAGGGCTTTTAGTATACCTGGTAGAACATCAATTAAAGTATCTCTAACAAAAGTTTCTCCTCTCCTTCTAGTAATATATTCAAAACTAGAAAAAGCAATGAAACAAGAAAAAGTATTAAAGAACAAAAACCTTATGGATGAAGCTTTAGAAAGAAAAGATAAGACCATCTGTAATATGCAAGGAGAAATTTGTATTTTTTTCAACAACCCTAAAGATGTAAATCCTGATGAAATAAAGGATGTTAATATATCAGGTGAAATGACATTTCGTTCAATAGTAGTTAACGATAATTTTAAAATTACCTTTAATATAAAAAATGTTGTCGTTGAATCTGATAATGAAAAAAAGTATATCGATATCGATGGTAATATACAACTGAAAGTATAGATGAATTTCAGTTTAAGTAAAGTTTTACTTTATAAATATGCTAGACTTTCCTGATTCTCCATATGACAAATTTGAGAATTGTCCTGCGTGTGAAAGACGGGGATTAAACACAGAGTCAAAAGCCTATAAACAATGTATATTCTGTGATTATCTTCTAATTAATGATAATAAAAAATATAAAAAGGAAAATAATTCTTTTAGATTTACACCAAAAATGAATTACTTTACAAGATTGATTAGAGAAATGAATGTAAAGTATGAGGGTGATAACACACCTTTCCTTACAAGGGAAGAAACTGAACGTATAAGAGAAATGTTCAAAGGATTGTTGTTGTATATTATTCATGGATGTAATTTTCAGGGAAATATCAACACAAGATATTGTATAAATAAAATAATGGATTATCTTGAAATTAAACCTGAACTTAGGATAAAATATAGAGTTTCTAAAAAAGCCAATAATAAATTAAATAACCTGTTTTTCAAATATATAAATGAATGATTTTTTACCTATTTGGGAAAATAAGATAAAATTTAACAACCATGAAAATCTCCCAAATTCATTAAGATGTCTCATAGTTGGTTCAAGTGGATGTGGAAAAACCTGCTTACTTTTAAAAATGCTCCTCACTCCCAACTTTTTAGATTATGATAATTTAATAATTTTCACAAAGTCGAGTTTTCAACCAGAGTATCAACTACTCTCACAAGGTTTTAATGCTGGTCTTCAAAAAGAAGATATAATCGGTTTATTTAAACGTCAAAAAACCGAAATGATTATAACATTGAAGATATAATTCAACTATTTTGTGATACACAGAGATGTAAAAAGAAATCAAATCCTATAACTTGTATTCTTAGTGATAATACGGATGATATACCGTCTCCCCAAGATTTGGATAAATCAAAAAAGAACCTCGTTATCTTTGATGATTGTGTTAATGAGAGAAACCAAACGGTAATGGACAGCTACTACACAAGAGGGAGACATTCTTCTTGTAATTGTATTTATCTTAGTCAATCGTACTTTCAACTTCCTCGTCGTTCCATCAGAAACAATGCTAATACTTTTATTTTATTCAATTTAAATTCAATAGATATCAATAATTTTTGGAGAGATAATTGTTCTACATTATGTAGTAAAAAGAAATTTGAGGATTACATGAAGCACACGACTGAAAAATATAAATATATTGTTGTGAAACAAGATGAGATATTAAGGGATATATTTTTTGTTTTATAAACAATTACATATATAAATGACAACTATTATTATAAATCTTGTGGGTAAATCTGCTTCTGGAAAAAACTTTCATAAATCAAGGTTCTTGTGTAGTACAAATGAGAATATTGTAAATTTACTTAAAAAACACCCCGTGATACGCATTGTATCAACAACAACTAGAGCAATAAGACCTGGAGAAGTAAAAGGTGAAGATTATCACTATATTTCAGTGGAGGAACATATGCGATTGAGGAATGAAGGACAAATATTTGAGGAGGTTTCTCTTGGTACAACAAAATATTCACATTGTAAGAGTGAGTTAAGGAAACTAAAATCTGGTGGTGTTGGGATATTAGAAACTAATCCAGAAGGAACGAGACAAATTATTAAATATCTGAGCGGAGTGAAGATTTTATCATTCGGTTTTGATGTTGATGAAGAAACTCAACGCAAACGTATGAAAAGCAGAGATGCAAGTATTAGTGAAGAAGAAATTACAACTCGCATTAATGTTAATAAAGAATTTGATGAAATATTTAAAGAAAAGGATTTATTTGAACACATCTACTTGAATGATGAAGAAAAGGAAAATTTCCCTGTTAATCTTTACAATTCATTAAATTATATTTTACAATAAATAAATGGATACAAAAGAAAGAGCAAGAAGATTTAAGGAACATCAAGAGTTGGTTTCAAAAGTTGTAAAACAACAGGAAGACATAAAGAAGAAACGCAGACAGAAACTAACGGGCGAAGAAGCATTTGAAAGAAAACAAGAGAAATTTTTTAAACCACTTTTAAAAACTTCCCAAGAAAAAATGAAAGATGTTTCCACAGTTCCCACAGTAGAATATACTCCCAGAAAGCTTCAAATGTTAAAAGATTTCAGTCAAATGACGGAGGAAGAATTAGAGCATTTAGGAGAATTAGAATATGATGATGAAGGTTTATTTCAACAACTGGAAGAGATTAATCAACCCCTGATTATATTGTGAATGCTATTCAAAACAATGAATATTCAGCGGATTCAAAAACCAAAGCAGGACTCATTCCAACAGAACAACCAGCAATATTTCATCTTGTTCAAGAAAAGGTATTGATATTTAATGATGAATTAAGGTTCTTAAGTTCTGCTCAACCCCCTGTTAGACTAACTCCGAGATTAATGTTTCTTCTCACAAAAGATGGAAGACAAGGTTCAACTGTGAGGGATGAATCAAAGTATATTGATAAACCATTGGATATGGAAAATAATGATGATAGAGTATATATTGATTTGCTGAACACTCTAAATTATAAGGTTATTCTTTCTGGTAAAAGTAGGAAGAATGAGAAGGAGAAACACATTATTCAGGCTTTAAGTATCCTTGGTTCAGGTATTAGTTTTCTTCCAAATGACCCATTGCAATTAGTTAATAGACTGTTATTGTTGTTAGGCAGTAAGAAGGCTGGAAATAACAATTGTTTTAATGAAGCATCAGCCATTTTAGACCAGTTGATGAACATGAAAATAATTAATAAATCTCAATATAAAGACATTTTATCTCGTATTAAATAAGATGAGAAGCACAATCCTGAGTTTTAATTTCACAACAAGCGACCACACATCTTCATTCCCATACCCACTACAACTTGACACAACAAAAGAATATGAGGCATCTTTATTGTCCATGGAAACTTATAATACCTTATTTAATATAACCGAGAAAAATGACAAGTTTAGTTATAATCCGGGAAGTGGATACAAAACGATAACAGTCTCACCCGGAGCATACGAGATTTCTCAAATATCTTCCGAAATTGCTCGTCTTATGAAAGAACAGGGAGATGAACCAAAAAATATTGTTATAAACATTCAAAAACATACTTCAAAATCAACGATTAAAGTTAAAAATAACTACAAGGTTGATTTCACAATTGATAATTCATTTAGAGAGTTATTGGGTTTCTCCTCAAAAAAGATTGAAACTAATGGGACGTTTTACAGTGATAATGTCATTCAAATATCCTCAGGAATAAATTCGGTGTTAATTCACTGTGATTTGATTGGTGGTGCTTATAATGATGGAAAAAAAACAAATACAATATTTTCATTCAGCGCATACTCAACCCCAATTGGTTATAAATTCAATATGGAACCTAAAAATTTGGTTTATCTACCTGTGTCAGGAAAAACCATACACAGAGTAAATTTTAGGATAACCGACCAAGATAATCGTGTGATTTATTTTAATGGAGAAGTTATATCCATCAGAATTCACCTACGTGAAGTTTTCCAATAAATAAATACGATGGTTATTGTGAGGAAACATGAGTTGGGAAAATATAAAATAATTACAGGGGATGGGATGTTCCTTTCCCCGTACTACAAGGGTGAAGGTATGTATCTTGGTAGAGGATACTATAAACCTAAGAGACAAAGGGGTGTCGGACATCAATTTAGAGGAGATGGGATAATTGATACTCTCATGGGTATTGGTTCAACTATTCTTAAACATAAAGACCTAATTGGTTCAACTGCTTCTGCTGTGGGAAATGTAGCAGGTGCTGTAAAGAGTATAAAAGATGCTCAGAAGGAATCTCATAAATTACAAGCAATAAAAGAAATTAAGAAAGGTAAAACTCAGTTGTCCCCCCAAGAACGACAGAAAATAATTCAAATACTTGGATCAGGGTTTCAAAAGTTTTAACATCTTTTTCCTAAATAAATACAAGTATGGAAGCAATTGATAGTATCTATGATTTGGATGATACTATTATTATCTCAAACTCCACTAAAAAAGAAGATTACTTCAAGGTAAATGCAATAACTGGAACAGACTGGAATACAAATGGTACAAAAAGTTTTGAAATAAATAATCAACAAACCTATTTGAATCTCTCCGAAAGTTTCTTGTTGTGTAAATTTAAATTCACTAAGGCTGGGAATAACACAAACGCTACACTTGTAAATGATTTCTTCTGGAAAATGTTTGATAGTGTGCGATTGTATATTGGAACACAAGAAGTTGAAGCGGTTGATTATGTCTCTGCTGTATCTGAAATGATGAAATTTACACTCTATACATTCAGTGATAGAATGGGAAAGGGGTCTGTCGAAGGTTTTATTCCTGATATGTCAACGGGAACAAACACAGACCCTGGATATATTCAAAGGAAAGGAATGTATAATGATGATACAAAAGCAGAAAATAGTTTTACTGTGGCAGTTCCTCTTAAAGGTATATTTGGATTTTGTGATTATGATAAAGTTCTGTATGGTCTTAAAATTAGATTTCAACTACAAAGGAATGATAATGAAAATAGATTGCTTTTTGGTGTTGGTAGTGCTTTTGGTGAACAGAATAAATTTGTAATTGAGGAGATGAGTTGGTATATCAGTGAATATACTCCTAATCTTAAAACAGAAGAGATGTTGAATCGAAGACTTAACTCAAAGAAACCACTCAGTGTATCATACCTCAAAAGAAGATGTCAACACGTTAAACTCAATCAAACTACTTACACGTGGAATTTGGGTGTTCTGGAAGGAAAGCCACGATATCTGTGGATGATTTTTAAAAAGCCAGATGGTGATACTGCGACTGATAAGAATAATGCATTGAGTGATAATGCTAAGGTGAAACAACTTCGCGTTTCTCTAGATGGAACATTTTATCCACGAGATAGATTGGAAATTAGTTGGGAAAAAAATGATTTTGCTGAAGCATACAAGTCTTACCAAAAGGTGTGTGAAAGTAATGGAAATAAAGAACCTATTTTGGATATGACAGCATTTAAAAGTTTGTATACAATCTATGCGTTTGACCTGAGCGCTCAAAAGGAAACTATAAAGTCTAATCGAGTGTATACTTCCCTATACATTGAAAGAGGAGAGAGTGAAGAAGTTGATACATATTGTTTGCTTTTGGAAGAAACAGAATTGCAGATTAATACAGATAATGGTGTGATGATTAGTCTCATAATTTTTTGTTAAATAAATGAGTGGCAAAGTACCAACTGGGGTATATGTTAATCAAATCAATCTTCATAAACTATCATCTTGTGTTCAAAATCAAAAGCCTTGTACGATTAACGTTAATACAATTCAGAGAAAAGGAGCAGTAAGAATTGATGTTTTGCTCACAAGAGAACAGGTTAAAATCTTGAATGACACTGGCTCACTTAAAATTAAAATGACAAAACCAATGTTGAAAAAATATTCAATAAGAGAGACGAGTGGAGGATTTCTCCCATTTCTAATTCCTTTATTTGCTGGTTTAAGTGCGGTTGGAGCATTGACGGGTGGTATTTCAACAGCGGTGAAAACTGCCAACGAAAGGAAGGCTCAACTCCAGGCTCAAAAAGAATTGGAAAGACATAACAAAGAGTTGGAGAAACAAATTAGTGGAAGTGGTGTAATTGTAGATTTTGCTGAAAAACTTGAAGGTCTGCCTGATAAAGCAAGATTGTTAGTTGGAGATATGCTTTCTTCTATTGCACAAGCAGGTGTAAAATTAACGAAAAGAGGTAATGGATTATATCTTTCTAATAAATAAATGAGCATTGATGAGTGGTTGAAAGAATTTGGAAAGAATACAACATCAAATTTACAACTTGTCAAATATTGTAAGAAATTAAAAATTCATAATGTGGTTATTTGTATGAGAGATGAATTAACAAATGTGCCGAAACATACAAAGAATATTATTATGAACTTAGAAGATAATAATGGGAACGGTTCTCATTGGGTTTGTATTTTTAATAGTCAAGACAAATATTATTTTGATAGTTTTGGTCTTCCACCACCTGTTGAAGTCATAAAATTCTTACAGAATGGTGTTTATCAAACATTTCAAGTCCAAGAATTAAATTCCAAGTGTTGTGGTCAATTATGTCTATATGTGTTATTTCAACTCAACAAAAATAAAAAATTTTATGATATTATTTTTAATCTAATATAAATGACTTATGTTGGTAAAGATGGTTCTATCTTTGGTGTATCTCAAGAACTGGATATTGATTTATCAAATTATTATACAAAGGCACAGGCTGAACGACATAAATATAATATAAACAAAAATATTAACATGAAAAATGCTTATAAATTAAAAAATTATCCAAGCCCGACTGACGCGAATGACTTGGTGAGATTAAGCGATTTATCACAATATATATACTTAAATAAAACGGCTGTGTATTCCAAAGATACAGAAGTGTTGATATTATCTCCAGGTCATACAGAATTCACAGTTCAAATTAAAATAAATTTTTATAAAGAAGGGCGTATCGTTTGTATGAGAATAGAACAATGGGGGTATGATATGAATGATTTAGGGTATAATTGGTCATTTTAAATTAACCTCGAAGACCTGGAACAATTAAATCAGTCTCGTAAGGAAGAATATTATGCACTTGGTATCGAGAATGAGTTTTGTGGAGCCACGATTAGTAAACAACAAATAAAAGAATTTAATAAGGGTAAATATAATAATGGTTTTGCCCTTGTTTATCTCATGAAAACAGAAAAAACAGGATTATATATAATAAGTAAGGAAATACAAAATGATTTAACTATGGGAAGATGGGGAGGTGTTTCGTGCCATAATATTATTCTAACATATATTTCTAATACCTAAATGACAGCAAGAAGGCTTCAAGAAAATTATCATTTCTGTGTCCAAGCATACCTTCAAGAAAAGGGTATTCGTTATTTTAATAAATATGTTCTACAACATAAGAATGAGGTATTTTCAATAAAAGATTGGCATTATGCTGATGTTGATAAACCGACAACTTTAGATTTAATTAGAATGTTAAATAATGAAAAAATTATAAGGTTAAGAAAAGGTAAGGCTCTTTTAGAAATTCAAAATAAATTTTATTGGTTTCCTGTTGTAAAAAAATTATTTTGGATACAGGAATAACAAGAAATCCTGATGAATATATGTATAATATTCTATGGGGTGTAAACGATTCAAGGATAGTAAGGGATGAGGAAGGAGTTGAAGAAGAGAGGGAAGAGGAGGAAAAGGAGAAGGAGGAGAGGGAGAAGAAAGAGAAGGAGGAAAAGGAGAAGAGAGAGAAGGAGGAAAGAGAGAATAGAGAGAGGGAGGAAAGAGAGAAGAGAGAGAGGGAGAAGAGAGAGAAGGAGGAAAGAGAGAATAGAGAGAGGGAGGAAAGAGAGAAGAGAGAGAGGGAGAAGAGAGAGAAGGAGGAAAGAGAGAATAGAGAGAGGGAGGAAAGAGAGAAGAGAGAGGGAGAAGAAAGAGAAGGAGGAAAAGGAGAAGAGAGAGAAGGAGGAAAGAGAGAAGAGAGAGAGGGAGGAAAGAGAGAGAATGAATAAATATCAAAATATGGAAACCAGTGAGATTCAAAAAAGATTGGTGGTATTACAGAAAATAACTCAACCCACCGAGGAGGAAAACAAAGAATTGACAAGTCTATTTGCAATACTTTCGACAAGACTATTAGCATCGACAAGATATGGATTTTAATTCAAGTTTTTCATTTTTTTTTCTTAAATAAATGGAGGAGAGAGTGAAGGCATTTCTAAGGATTCTTTATGTTTTAAAAATTAAGATTCAAATGTGCATGTTGGAAACTAAAAAGGTTTTTGCACTCTGCAGGAATTTTTCTCATAAATAAATGAGTTATTGTCTCAAATGTAAAAAGAAAACTAATACTAAAAATATTTCATATATTAAAAGTAAAAATAACAGGGTTATACAAAAAGGTATATGTTCGGTGTGTGGTTCAAAAAAATCAATTTATCTCCAAACACAAACTCGGAGGAGATATACAAAAGTTTTTATCAGGAAGTAAATTTACAACTACTGGAATACCAGGGGAATTACATCTTCCAGGGTATTCTTTCTGTGGTCCAGGCACAAACTTGGATAAAAGATTAGATGAGGCAGACAATCCTAAATCCTGGAGTAAACCAATCAATAGAGTTGATGAAGTGTGCATGAGACACGATATTGATTATGGGAATACCACAACGTTGGAAGAAAAGCATGAAGCCGATAGAGAAATGTTGTATAATTTGTCTCTGATACAAAATCCAACCTTGAGAGAAAAAGTTGATAGGTTCATCGTGAAGAAGATGATTAGTGCTAAATTGAAACTTGGACTTGGAAATTCAAAAAACTTATAGGCTCTAATGATGCCATTAAGACTGAAGAGCAATTAGCTGATGAATTACATAAACCAATATTCACAAAGTTTCAGAGAAGGAAAGTTTATTCCAAGGAAGTTGATTATATCTGGTCTGCTGATTTGATTGAACTCAATAATGATAAGGGGTACAAGTATGCTTTAACCGTTATTGATTTGAGGAGTAGATATGCGTGGGTTGTCCCTTTAAAAAACAAAACAGGTAATACTCTTATGTTAGCTTTTCAACAGATATTTAATAAAAGTAAGAGAAAACCTAAAAAATTGTGGACTGATGAGGGTAGAGAGTTTTATAACAAGACATTTATGAATTTTCTAAAAAATAACAGTATTACATTATACAGTACCTTTAATGAAGGGAAGGCAGTTGTTGTTGAACGTTTTAATCGTACCTTAAAAGAGAGACTATATAAAAAATTCACACAACTCGGTTCACAACAATGGTCATCTTTTATTCAGGATATTGTGGATAAGTATAATGACACGATTCACACGTCAACAAATATGAAACCATCAGAAATATTTACAAAATTAAAATATGAAAAAGAGATTAATGTCAGAAAACCTAAGTTCAAAGTTGGTGATATCGTAAGAATATATAGGTGGAAATCTCATTTTGAAAAGGGTTTTACTGAACGATGGACGAAAGAACTTTTTAAAATTGTTGATGTAATAGATACAGTTCCTTGGACTTATAAAATATATGATTTGGAAGGGGAAGAGATTTTAGGTTCATTTTATTCACAGGAATTACAAAAGACAAAACTAAGCAGATAATACACCTTTGTGGACACTCGAGGGCCAAGTCCGAGGTGTACAAGTATATAATGTGTGTCAAGGGGTGGACGTTCTTAGATCTGTGAACCCCAAACACAGAATCCTCAACTGAATAGTCAAGGCTTAACTTTTGTTTGTGTGTGTGTGTGTGTGCAATGGGAGCAATAGGTTGGCGCTTCACTCCCTCCTACTATACACCGTTGTGGACACTCGAGGGCCAAGTCCGAGGTGTATAACAGTATATAATGTGTGTCAAGGGGTGGACGTTCTTAGATCTGTGAACCCCAAACACAGAATCCTCAACTGAATAGTCAAGGCTTAACTTTTGTTTGTTGATGTGTATGTGTGTGTGTGTCCCAACCCTCACATTCAAAATCTCAACCCCAACTCAATCCTCACCCAACACAGTCTTTTTCAAAATGAGATTTCCACCTATATATATATATTTTATGTTTTTTTTTTTTTTCTCTTCTTCCAATTCTGTCTTTTAAGGCTTTCAGGTTTGATGACATAGAAAGAGGGAGTAAGAACTTTCTTGATAGGTTTAAATCCCAAAGAGTGGTAGCATTTCAAGTCTTCAAAATAACCCCAACTTTCCAAGTCTCCAAGGTAGTTATTTAAAGCATCAAGGCAGAACTCATTTACTGATTTTTTCAAAATTTGTGAGTCTCCAAGGTAGTTCCCATATTTAGAACCATCTTGGCAGAACCCTTTTCCTGAGTCTCCAAGGTAGTTATTTAAACCATCAAGGCAGAACTCATTTACTGATTTTTTCAAAATTTGTGAGTCTCCAAGGTAAAACTTGTATTCTGGCTCATCAACGTATAACTTGTTCAGTGGGTATTGTCTTGATAACTCACAATGAGTACTATTGCTGTAAAACTCTTTTTCAGGATTTTGCTGGTCTCCAAGGTATAACTCTTTGGTTGGGTCATCAAGGACGAACTCGTTCTGTGGGTCTTGGTCGCTTATAAGGTCTTCAACCAAGCCAACAATTTCCCCCCAAGTTGTAGCAAAAGCAGTATTTTCATTTTGTATTTCAGATACAATTTCCTGTGAGAGAAAATAATAATGTATTAATTAAGTTATTTAATTATTAAATGAGTATGCTTCAATCAAAGTTTGAAAATAGGAAAATAAAAATCTTACCTCAATGGATAAGAGGTTTGAATCCAGTTCATCAACTTGAAGGTTTAGTTCCATACAAGACAGAGAGTTCCAAGGAACACCAAAGTCATCCCACTCAAGGTCTTGGTTGCTCATAAGGTCTTCAACCAAGCCAACAATTTCCCCCCAAGTTGTAGCAAAAGCAGTATTTTCATTTTGTATTTCAGATACAATTTCCTGTGAGAGAAAATAATAATGTATTAATTAAGTTATTTAATTATTAAATGAGTATGCTTCAATCAAAGTTTGAAAATAGGAAAATAAAAATCTTACCTCAACAGATAAGAGGTTTGAATCCAGTTCATCAACTTGAAGGTTTAGTTCCATACAAGACAGAGAGTTCCAGGCAAGCACACAGCACACCATTGCCAGCAAAAACAAATGTTTAAAATGGAGCCTGGGCTTGAAGCTTTTATAGAGAAAGACTGGTGGGTGTGGTTTCCTTTGGAAATTCCCTGGGCAAGCCTAGGCAAGCCTTCATTGGGAAATTTTTCAAAACCATAACATCCTGTAATTTTCTAGTGATTTCTTTGTGAGTCAGAGATGAACTGGAAATGATGTAAGAGTGGGCGGGGCTTAGCAAAAGTAGGCGGGGCTTAGGAAAAGTGGGCGTGGCTTAGAAAAAATACCTTATGAAAAGTGGGCGGGGCTTAGGAAAAGTGGGCGTGGCTGAGAAAAAATACCTCATGAAAAGTGGGCGGAGCTTAGCAAAGTGGGCGGGGCTTAGAAAAGTGGGCGTGGCTTAGAAAAAAATACCTCATGAAAAGTGGGCGGAGCTTAGCAAAGTGGGCGGGACTTAAAGAAAAGTGGGCGGGGCTTATTGAATACCTTGTCGAAAGTGGGCGGGGCTTAGCAAAAGTGGGCAGGGCTTAGGAAAAGTGGGCGTGGCTTAGAAAAAAATACCTCATGAAAAGTGGGCGGAGCTTAGCAAAGTGGGCGGGGCTTAGAAAAGTGGGCGTGGCTTAGAAAAAATACCTCATAAAAAGTGGGTGGAGCTTAGCAAAAGTGGGCGGGGCTTAACAAAAAAATAACCTGTGGCTCAGGAGGTGGTCAAACAAGAGCATTAAGAGAAGTTTATCATTTCGTAATGGCACAAAAGGGGTATCTTCAAAAATATAAAGATTCAAATGTTTTGTTTGTCAATATTTTAGATGGGGATTATTGTGCAAAGAAAATTAAACTATTGAAGGAATTTGAGAATGAACAAATCTTTATAGGTTCAATGAGTGAGCTGTTCAACCCCCAGGTGTTCAATTCAATGAGGTTCAACCTCCAAGTTAAAAGGGGAGACAAATAAATATACCTTGGGATAAAAAGGGGGTTTATTTTTAGGGGAAAAAAAAGGGAATCGCTGAAAATCCCCCATTCATTTACATGGGGAAAAGTGAGCCAGAACCAGTATTCTTACCCTACTATCAACACACTCATCAAAAAAGCCAAAAAAATTTGCTAAGTAACAAACAGAAATGGACCCGAGGGCAATACCCTCTCCTCCGGTGAGGATAATAACATTTTGGCTTGTGAATGGTACTTTTTTTGTCAGGGTATAGTCTCATGCAACATGTATCGGCATATTTCATGATGGCCAACATTGTGTGCAAGGATCCAACATTGTTCAATAGCCTTGTGTGTGGTAATCACACGATCACTCAAAATGAATGTTCAGGGCTTGAGG
>NC_140972.1:61822925-61939213 GCF_056783735.1 Eptatretus burgeri | reverse complement strand
ATATTTATATATATATATATATATATATATATATCTATATATATATATATATATATATATATACATATACTAGTCGTAATGCCCAGCGTTGCTTGGGCTAGCAATAAAGCCTGGCGTTGCCCGGGCTTTCTTGCAAATTTCCTGAATAGCTGTTAGCGGTTCGGGGTGAGGGGTTAGCGGTTATGGTTAGCGGTTCGGGTTAGGGTTAGGGTTAGCGGTTAGGGTTAGGGTTAGGGTTAGCTGTTAGGATTAGGGTTAGCTGTTAGGGTTAGGGTTAGTGTTAGGGTAGCTAACCCTAACACTAACCCAAACCCTAACCCCAACCCTAACAGCTTGGCATAGAGGAGGTAAACAGTGCCCGGGGCAAAGTGGAAATTTGCGTCCCCCGTCGGCCTTAAACTTGAGTGGATTTGAATGGAAATTCCCAGAAGGGATATCGATTTATTGATTTTTTTTCGAATATCAGAAGTGTTATGGAAAAAATTTATAGCCAATGACCTAAGTTGGACCAAAAGCCATAATCGTACCGAATTTGAATGGAATCCGTTGGAGTTTGTGAAAATGCATCAAAACGAATTTTGAGGGGCCTCTTCAGGAAGACAATAATATCATTAGTATATGTGCCAAATCTTGTTTCATTTCATGCAGTAACAAAAATCTGATGGTGGAACAAAGAAAGGGGCGTGCCAAAATATTAATATAGATATAAACAGATGTTTGGTACTACAGAACTTTAATATGGATACAAACAAACATGACATCATTGTGACCGAAGCTTTTCATGCTGCACACTTCAGGGTAAAAATTGCAGCAAGTGAAGAAGGAAGTGAAGGCGCATGCTTTATACGCAGGTCTCAATAAGGTAGACACTGATTGGTTCAACTGTTATGACGTCACGGTTAATCCGAACGCCCATTGGTTGGCTCATCATCTTCCCCTCAAGCTCCCATTGGCTGGAGCAGAGTTCGTTGATGATTGACGTTTGCAACCACATCCTTGAGAGAGAGGGGATGGGTTTCCCCAAAGGTCCATTCACCATTTGTTGCCGTACTTCCCTTGATCTTTCCATGCTGAAAGAGACACAAGAGATCGTAGAAATTCCTTTTGACGACATAGTATTGGATCGGTGGTAAGGATGAAGGTTGCTTCAAACATACGTCAATGAAACGAGCTCCGACCTCGGCTCAATATCCTGAACATATCTGCATTCTTTCTGTGTACCATTTAATATTCATTTTTAATTGCAGTCATTTCTCTTTTTGATTCCTTCTGGGCGGCTCTTAGCTCCTTTATCGCCCCTGTGTTCTTCTCCATTATTGTTCCTTCAATTCATTGTCCTATCGTCAGTCCTTCTACCTCCTTTGTTATGTTTCCAATCTCTCCCATCAGTCTGGCCTCGCTCTCCCTCATGTCTTCCCGGACAGCGATCCTACACTCTCTTACGTCCTCTCACACCACCACCATTTCTCTGCCCATCGCTTCACTCATCTCCCTTTTTATTTCATCGCCCATCACATCCATTATTCTGCTGTTTTCGTCCATTTTTCTGCTCATCGCGTCCATTTTGCTGTTGTTTTGGTTGATGACTTTTATTTGTGCCTTGTTATCTTCGTTCATCATAGTTATTTGTACCTTGTTATCTTCGCTCATCATAGTTATTTGTGCCTTGTTTTCTTCGTTCATCATAGTTATTTGTGCCTTGTTTTCTTCGTTCATCATAGTTATTTGTGCCTTGTTTTCTTCGTTCATCATAGTTATTTGTGCCTTGTTTTCTTCGTTCATCATGTCCATTCTGCTGCTGTTGTTTTGGTCCATAATTTTTATTTGTGCCATTAATTGCCTTAACTGTGAAACACCCAGATTACAGTTTATAGCTAGGTCGACATTCAAACCCAGGCTAGACAGCTTAGAGTGAGTGTGCGTACCTCTCGGCTATCTTGCCTTGATGTGGCGATTCATTGCTTTGTCACAACTGAAAACATTTTTTACTCATTACAATAATTAAATTTATTTTGCCTTACTCACTTCAGTATCGAACCAGGCTATTGCCATCGAAGCTTGAAGAGTGCATTCCAAGTGGCTTTAACCAAGCACTCCAACGAAACAGTTAAAGAAACTTTTAAAAATTAAACATTTAATTACCTTCGCCACCGAAGATGAAGGAGGTTATGTTTTCACCCCTCGCTGTTTGTTACTTACGAAATCTAAAGATTCTATTCTAAATCTAAAGATTTCGTAAGTATATTGATGACTTCCGTTTCTGTTTGTTTGTTTCTAGGCACGATAACTCGAGAACGGAAGAAGCTACCAATGTCAAATTACACCACGTGATTCAGGAGGGTGATGGCTAGTGCTGATTAGATTTTGGTCAAAATCGGTCAAAGGTCAAGGTCACAGTGAGGTCAAACATTCGATTTTTGATGGTTTGGTACAGAATCATCGTAGAAACTTCTGGTTTGCGTCGCTACCTTCTCTAGAGACAACTTTTATTAGACAAAGTCAGAGGTCAAGTTGACGATTTCATAAGTACCAGTCTATGACTGCTTGTTTGTTTGTCTCTTTGTGTGTTTGTCTGTCTGATTGTGTGCAATATGTCTCAAAACGTTGTGGACGGATCCGAATGAAATTTTGTGGACAGGTTGGGTTTTTGACAAGGACGAACTGATTAAATTTTGGTGAATATCCGAATCTGGATCCAGATCTGATAATTATTTGAAGTGATTTTCACCATTGAGAGATCGGGCTAAACCAATATATATATATATATATATATATATATATATATATATATATATATATATATATATATATATATATATAATAGCACAATATCTCAAAAAGTTGTGGACTGATCCAGATGAAATTTGGTGGGCAGGTTGGGTGTGTGATGAACTGATTTGATTTTGGTGAGGATCTGGATCCGAATTGGACTACTAGAATTTAAAAAATGATTCTTCACCATTGAGAGATCGAGCCTAAAACGATATATAGCACAATATCTCAAAAAGTTGTGGACGAATTCGGACAAAACTAGGTGGACACGTTGGGTGTGTGGCAAGTATTTATCGATTCGATATTGGCGAAGATCGAAATCCGGATCTGGATTCGAGAATTATTTATTTTTTTGAAGTGATTCTTCACCATTGTGAGATGGGGCCTAAAACTATATAGTACTGTATATCACGATATTTACCCTCACCAGAGGAGAGGGTATTGCATTTGGGTCCATTTGTTTCTCTGTTTGTTTGTCTCTGTCTGTCTGTCTGTTTGTTTGTTTGTTTGTCCGCACAGAACTTTCATGTTTTTCTCTGCAACCACTTTTCGGATTGAGATTAAATTTTCATCATTTGCACGACGACTCGTGTCGGATGTTATAATGATGATTATGACGTCATGGGTCACGTGGCATGGCAGCCATATTGGAAAAACGGAAAAAAAACTTTGGACCTCTTTCTCTGAAACCACACCAAGGAAAAAGTTGAAACTTGGCACACTCCTCATGGGGAATAAGTGATTTTTTATAACGTTACAGGTGTCCTTGTTATGCCATCATAATTGCATATGTGGAACGCAACATCTGATCAGTATGAAAATTTTTGAGGGTCGTCTAAGGATAAAATGGCCAACAGAACAAAAAAAAAACATGACGTCATCAGTGACGTGATTTGGCAGCCATATTGCTTTTTTTTCTTCAAAAAAAACCTTCAAAAATCATCTTTTCTGAAGTGGCTAAACAAATCGAGGCAAAACTTTACATGTATGACCGCCTGAGGAACAAGAGGTTCACACATATAATATCATAGGTCACATGGTTTGGCAGCCATATTGGATTGACCCTAAAACCTAAAAAAGACACCACTCAAAAGAAATCCTGGCGAGGGTCTGCAATCTCTGATTGCTCTTTTTCTTGTTTTCAAAAATGTATTGGGCCTGATATGTTCTCGTGGATCAGGCATTGAATGGTGGAGGTATATGCACTACCGAGTGCCCTTATAGTTGCATTTAAAATAGCCAGTTATACCGTCAACCAAAAATCTGTCGAATGGAGACATTCACGGTACTGAGCATACAACCAGGCCAAGAGCAGGCAGATTATTAGCGGGGAAAGTGGGGGGGGGTGAATTAGTGCGGGGGGGGGGGTATTTTGCAGCACCTCATTCGAAACAGAAATAAGATGAAATTAAATTGAGTTGGGAATTGAATGGTGGCTTATAAAGTAGGAAAGTGAGAGAAGGTATGGGGGGGGGAGGGGTTGAAGTAGGAAATGTAGTCCTATATTTGAAGAAGGAAAAGGTTGTACACATAATTTTTCCAACCTCCAGCCTCGAGCACTTTAGTGTACATTACTTGACTACATGATGGATCATTTTGCCAAGCAAGTCCCGTTATATTATCGTTTTTTGCCTGAGGTTGCACTAAATTACACTATATAGGCAACGTACAATGTATTAACCGCAAAAAGCCGCTCAAATGTGCGTCAACGCACGAATATGCAGCACAATTACAGCACTGTATCGTTCATCCTGTGTATACAGGAGTTTTGTATGTACCATATGTACTTATATGTTCTAATACTGTTATGGGTTGCTATTCGTAGTTGAAGATGGCAGTTCACATGAAACATGTGAATTATACTTGGTGAAGTTGTTTATCGTATTGGAGCTGCTGTCCAGACGGCAACCACACTGAGAGACAGAAAGCAGTGTAACCTGGTGTCATGGAGTGTCCAAGAACGGGCCACAGGTAACCAGCAGTTTTCAGGAGCAATTTGTCCTTCATTGACACCGTAGGATCTTTAAGGTTCACCAACGGGCAGACCGGTCATCCGGGTCGATGTCCTTCTGAGGGACGGCACACGAATTGATGCAAATGTGAAACACCAGGAAGGCAGTTTACAGCTGGGTCGAGAGAGAGATTTAAACCCAGGCTAGATAGCTCAGAAGTGAGTACACATCAGTGTGACCACTCCTTGGCTTTTTTCACAAGATCTTGGCTATTCGTTGTTCACCTTGGCGTCTTGGTTTTCTGTAGGTTTTCTTGGCGTATAGGTTTTCAATTATCATCGCTTTTCTGAAACCTTGTGAATTCTTGGCTTTTTTCATTGGCTCACCTTGGCATTTATGAAAATGAGGAGTGGTCACACTGGTACACATGTACCTCTCGGATATCCTGCCAGCCCCGATAACTGCACCAGTATTATCTTACGGAATCCTATTTGATTTATATTAAAAAATAAAATTGGTCATTCAATGCGATATGCAGTAAATTTACTGCTCAAAATATTTTGATTTTTTTTCTTAATTTTTAGGTCACCTGAACTTTAGTCTGGTGAGCTTCTGTGATCGAGCAGTGTCCGCAGGTGAGTGAGTCAGTGAGTCTGTAAACACTTCAATTATTATCGCTTGAACCAAACACACGATTTTGATGAAGCTTGGCAACAAGCTTCATATCTGATGCCAAACGAAGGTGTATCGACCGCATCAAAATCTGCGCTCATTAAGGGGGTCTATTGGGGGGTTGACCCCCCCACCCCAAATAAATAAATAAATTAATAGGTATTCGCTCTGTTCTCCAAAACTACACACAATTTCAATGAAACTTGATCACAGCCTTCATCACCCATGATGTACTAAAGTTTGTTCACAGCATTAAAAATAATGATAATAATAAAAATCAGGGTCTAGGGGGTCTGCGGGGGTTTGAGTGACTGTTGCTCCCGATCCAGGTCAGCTTCACAACGCGCGGTCCTATTTTTCGCTCTGTCAACTTAAAAGAAATCTATCAATAACCTCTCTCGGCTGTAATATGTTCTTTTTAAATAGCCAAATGACATTAACTCTGCTCGTTTTTGTTTATTTTTTGGCATGAAAGTATAAACTCATCATTAGGAAGTTCACCTTATGTCATAGCTCATACCATACTCATACTATGATGTAAGTTTTGATTTTTGTAAGTACTGTATAGCATGATATTTACCCTCACCAGAGGAGAGGGTATTGCATTTGGGTCCATTTGTTTGTCTGTTTGTTTGTCTCTGTCTGTCTGTCTGTCTGTCTGTTTGTTTGTTTGTCTGCACAGAACTTTCATGTTTTTCTCTGCAATCACTTTTCGGATTGAGATTAAATTTTCACCATTTGCGCGACTACTCATGTAAGATGTTATAATGATGATTATGACATCATGGGTCATGTGGCCATGGAATGGTAGCTTATAGGGTCGTCTAATATTTATATTTATATATTTAAATATTTATAATATATGTATATTTAAATATATAGTTTATATTTAAACTTTCTAGTTAACACATACATGTTGAGTCGTGCAGTTAAATACTAATTTTGTGAAATCGTTTCCACAAATTAATTTAACAGTAAATTCCTGTTTAGAAATGATCCTATTGTAAGTAATTTTATAAAGCGAGCAGTGAGTTATTCCATCTTGTTGGCAAGTTCATGTAAATAATACCTTCGGGATTGTGTCACACCTGCGCAAAGAACTTTTTGAAAACATTATTAACCTCACCACTGTCTCCTAATTAGTTAACGGCCCCAATTATTCCGAGCATCTTGTTGAGTCGGCCAGGGAACGTTTTTGGCCCAGGTCTTTCACAAACTGGCTGGCCAGGACTGAAGTTCCACTGAAGGTGATTTGGACAGGAATTTATAATTTGTTCCAGAGTGCTGGAGATAACTCGCCTACTCTTTGTAAAGCACACTGTGGGATTTTTTTACTTCTACCAACTCGTCGTCATTCATATGCAGCACAAGGCTGCAGGGTGGCATCGTTGGCTGATGGCACAGCTGTGCCGCTGATACAATGCCCTCTGCTGGTTAGGGCAGGAATTTGGCCATGGTGCCAGTGATAGCTCGCCTACTCTTCACGAAGGACGCCCAGTTTGACGATGGCACCGGCACACACATCGATGCATCACCCTGCCTGTGAAACATCGGGATGACAGAATATAGCTGGATCAGGATTCGAACCCAGGCTGGACCAACTAATACTAACAGATGGGACATCCAACTTAAAGTCCATCAAAGAGGTGGCACAATTTGTGATCAACGTTCCGCCTGCGAAGCACCAATATGACAGTTTATAGTATCGGATCAGGAATCAAACTCGGCTCTAATGCAAGTCCATCACTTGTGCACCATCTTTGCCATCTCCAACTACCTATTCAAAATGTCACACAATCAATGCGTGTCCGATTCCAATCGGGAAGTTACAAAACATGGAGCTTGGTCAAAACATTTTCTCCAAATTACGAGCACAACTTTGAGAGCGCAGTTTGCGTTTGTTTTCTGAGTTGAGCGTGACTTGTGCAGCTTCAGGGATGGTTGGGTTTCTAACCCGGGCTGACTGGTGCATGGAAACAAAGCATTCGGGTTTACTCGTGTGTGTGTGTGTGTGTGTGTGTGTGTGTGTGTGTGTGTGTGTGTGTGTGTGTGTGTGTGTGTGTGTGTGTGTGTGTGTGTGTGTGTGTGTGTGTGTGTGTGTGTGTGTGTTGTTCTGACTGCACTCCAGCAGACAATATGGCTGCAACTCGAGAACCGCAAAGTGATGCTGCATGTGGAGAAGCAAACGGCCTGCAAGGCGTGCTTGAGTTAATGCAGTATGAAGATTTGCTTTGATTTTTGTGTGTCATACCTGTAAAAGTAGTGCAACGTCTATATATTACTAAAACTCTCATCATGTATGTATGTATGTATGTATGTTCCCGAAATACAGCCAAAATGGTACATGATAGCGCAAAAATTTTAATTCCACCTTACTTACCATTCTCCTGTGGTGTGCAGTATCAAGTTTCATTCAAATCGGGCAACAAAAAAGATTATTAAAAGATCACTTCCCAATTCAGTCAAGTACTCTTTGGGATAATTTAATCTATGCAAACAACCTCAGCGGTATAGTTCGCTGGAGCTATCTTTTTTTTTCTTGAGATGATTTTTTTCATCAACCGCTGTCACAACAGGAACCCAAAGGGTTCACGGGTCATCTAGTGGTTTATTAAAAGAGGGTTCATATATAGCACTACGAAGGATGCAATGGAGAATCGTGAAGTGCACTATTCCCTCCATGCTACAAACTCTTATGCCAGCAATCGGGGAAGTGTGATGATGTTAAGGATTGCACTCATATCACATCTCCCCTCTTGCGGCAACCACCCCCCACCCCGCCCCGCCCTCAGAAACTTCTCCTGCCAGACACCGAGGGTCACTTTCATGAAAGATGTACTGGCCATGTGCGTTCTTCCAAAACATTGGAGGCAACCGGAAAATCTGACTCCCCAAAGATGCGTTTGACAGAGGACATTTAATTAAATCTGTCTTTCTAGTTATCTAGTAGATCGCTGTGCATTTATCCAGGCACAAGGGTCAAGCTTACAGTTTATATGCCTTTATGTTTTATATTGCAGCAACATTACCATAATATGCAGTACTGCACATACATATCGGCCAAAGGATTGAAATTGTAACTTATCTAAATGTTAAAACGAAGTATGAAAAATAAACTTGCCATTTAATAAATATACCGATGTGTCTGATTGCATATGTACTGTATGGTATAATAGTACAGTATATACGTATACAGTATGTGGGATATAAACAGGATACATACATATAACACACACACACACACACACACACACACACACACACACACACACACACACACACACACACACACACACACACACACACAGTTATATACATATGAACCTGGAAAGCTTGATCAGTGAAACCACTGAATCGACCCCTAAGCACCCTGCATGACTTGTACGTGCAAATGTTCTTCAACAAAAATGCATATACTATAATGTGGTTGTAGTATTATAACAGAAATCAGGGTTCAAATCCTGCACCCTCACAATATAACCTTCCCTTCATATTATTGTATGTCAAAAGTGTGTGTGTGTACATATATATATATATATATATATATATATATATATATATATATATATATATATATATATATATATATATATATATATATATATATATATATATGTGGCTCGGATTATATAAATAAATCGACTCCTCCTCCCATGCTCTTCTAACAAAACAAAGAAAGCTGCATAAACCAACCAAGAAAGGCCACCAAGGTAAGCCCTTTGTTGTTTCAAACCCTTTTCAGAGTTCCTCCACAGCTATAAAGACGTTCACCCATTGTATACACATGAGAATCCCAATGCTACACACCCCCTCAGCTTCCGGACTGGTTTAATCGCTTGTTGGCGGATCATCAGCAACAGCGCAGACAAATGCATACCAACGAGGCTCCCGAGCATGTCGCATGTGCAAATGTCCAAAAGCAATCAAATGTCCAAAAAAACCTTCTTCGGCCAAAAGAGCATGGGAGGAGCATTTAATTTTTATAATCGCTGCCACATGGGTTAATTGATTAGGTGAGAGCGAATTTGTTTCATGGAGCTTTTAAAAGAGCTGGCAAATGGAAAAGCATCCCGTGCCGACAAAATTCCAACATAACTCTTTTTAAGGTAGTTGGGAGGATGGCAATCAAAATTTTAACAGCTGTCTGTACACAGATCTGGAGCAGGATCGTATGGCCTAAAATGAGGAAGCAGTCAGTTTACATACCATTGCCAAAGAAAGGGGATGCAAGAGAATGTTCAAATAACCTGACCATTGCCTTGATTTCAGATGCCAGCAGGATATTACTAAAGATCATTCAACACAGAATAGAAGACTTCGTTAAGCAAGAAATGCCCATTGAGTAAGCAGGTTTCAGAAGAAGAAAAGGTATGATGGATCAAATCGTAAATCTGAGGTGGATCATGGAAAAAGTAACAGAACATCAAAGGAAGGTGTTGCTGTTTTATAGATTACTATCAAATTACCCCTCGGGTGATTTCATCACCCCCGTACAGTCACACACACACACACACACACACACACACAATTACATTTTTACTGAGTAAGCTTACACATGCAATTCTGAGAACTCGACAAAAAAGTCTCAGCCTCCCTCCCAACTCTGTTTCATCTTTGCTCTCCCTCAACCCCAAGGTCTCAACCTCCCCCTTCCAAAGCTGCCCCATCTTTACTCTCACCCTCCTCCTGCTCATAAAAGCACATGGGCATTCCCACGTCGAAACAGCGGAATAGGTAACACTTTCTGCTTCCCTATCATGTTATCACTGACGTTACAGAAACCCGTGACAGTTTGAAGAGAAATATAAATAATAGCAAACCTGCGTAATCTCCATCGTAAAAGAGCTCCTTGAGAGTAAAGGTTCTGAAGTGTAAATGTGAAAGAGTTCTAAAGGGTAATTCTGAAGCATTCTAAAGGGTTCTAAAAGGTAATTTTAAAGGATTCTAAAAGATTAAATACAGAAATTGTGGGCATAATCAAGTGAACTGTCCAACAAATGGGTAGAACTCGCTCACATGCACACACGGATCCTTTTATATATAGACTAGCAGGGGTATCCAGTGTTGCCCGGGACTGTTCTAATCCTGTTGGCATTTTGAAGGAATCAAATTTTGTTTTGTTTGTTCTGTTTTAGATTTCGTAAGTATATTGATGAGTTCCGTCCTCTGTTTGTGTGTTTGTTTGTTTGTGTGTGTGTTTGTTTGTAGGCACGATAACTCGAGAACGGAAGAAGCGACCAATGTCAAATTACACCACGTGATTCAGGAGGGCGATGGCTCGCGCTGGTTAAATTTTGGTCAAAATCGGTCAAAGGTCAAGGTCACAGTGAGGTCAAACATAATTCCATAAATTCATGTGGAGAAATGGAGTATTTTTGCTTCGGTCGACGTTACGAGTTCGTTTTAACTTCAATTTTAATTTTGTCTTCAGTTTTTGCAATCGCTTCGGACGCTTAACACTCGGTTGTCGAAATTCTGGTAAAAATTGGATGTTTTGAAGACGTTTTAAGATTGTATAAAAAATATTTCACTCGCCGCGTCACGGCTCATCGCATAGTGCAGCGTGCTCGAGCAGACGCGGCGTTGAGTTACGTAAAGATTTTGCGTGTGCGCGCTGACGGTGTTTTCGATAAAGATGGTGTTTAAAAGTCATTTTTTATCCCAATAAAGGTTATCGTCGCATGCCTGACTCGCTAAGCCGTCGGATTATGTAAATATTGTTGGTGGATGGCCGAATATTACGGTTTTGTGACTTTGATAAAATATTATTAAATAATTGCGTGGAGAAATGGAGATTTTTGCTTCGGTCGACGTTACAATTTCGTTTTAACTCGGATCGCAATTCTGTTTTCACTTTTGGTAATGGTTAAGTATGCTTAACACTCGGTTGTCGAAATTCTGGTAAAAATCGGATGTTTTATGAGATTTATGTCAGGTGTCGTGTCTGAGGCTTAACTGAAGATTATGCTAATGAGGGGGATTGTAACACATGGCATTACGCGCTAGTTCTAAAGTCAATTTCAATCCTGTTTTCACTTTTGGTAATGCTTAAGTATGCTTAACACTCGGTTGTCGAAATTCTGGTAAAAATCGGATGTTTTATGACTTATGTCGGGTGTCGTGTCTGAGGCTTAACTGAAGATTATGCTAATGAGGGGGATTGTAACACACGGCATTACGCGCTCGTTTTAAAGTCAATTTCAATCCTGTCTTCAATTTTGGTAACGGTTAACTATGCTTAACACTCGGTTGTCGAAATTCTTGTAAAAATCGGATGTTTTATGAGAGGTTTGGTACAGAATCATCGTAGAAACTTCTGGTTTGCGTCGCTACCTTCTCGAGAGACAGATTTTATTAGACAAGGTCAGAGGTCAAGTTGATGATTTCGTAAGTACCAGTCTATGACTGCTTGTTTGTTTTTTGGGGGGGGACTAAAATCTTTACCGACACACACTAAGCAATGGGATCGTGAATCATTTAATATTGCCTTTCACATAGCTACAAAGGTTTAGGCCCTAAAGAGCAATAAAAAATTCAAATTTGTTTTCCAAGTTTTTTTTTTTTTGCCTTAAACCCTCTCCGATAATCACTGATTAACCTCTGAAAGTTTGACGAAAAGCCGTTTGGCCATCACTGAGAACAATGGCGACAAACAGACAGAGACAGACAGACAAACATCTTCCTTATAGTTTTGATCGCAAAGCTTTCAATTGTGTTGATCATGAATTGATATTGATTATGCTGAGAGAAACGGGGATGTTGGACAGAGTATCTGATATGTCTGTTAAGAAGCATGTACACGAAACAAGAAGCCACAGTAACAACAGAGTATGGAGAGACAGAATGGTTTGGAATTGGAAAAGGGGCCAGACAGGGGTGTAGTCTCTCCCTTAACTTTTTCGATCTGTATAGTGAGTACATCATGAGGAAATTAAAGTTGGATGACAGACGCCGAAGTCATGATTGGAAGAAGATGTATCAACAACCAAAGGTATGCTGATAAATACCACCATATTGGCAGAAGGTAAAGAGGACTTGATGAAACTGCTGCAAACAGTAAAGGAAAGTGAAAAATCTGATCTATATTTAAACTTAAGAAAAGACTAAAATCTTGTCAACTGAGTTCAGATTGGGAGATGATCATATGGAACTAGTGGAAAGTTTCACTTTCCTGGGTTCCTAGATTGAAGTGAGTGGAGAATGTACAGGATAAATTTATAGATGGTAAGCATTGAGGAGAACAGCAATGTGAGGATGAACAAGGATGTGACAAACAAGATGAACAAGAAAGACAAAGATGTGACAATACAAATCAAGAAGAGGCTGGTGAATACTCTGGTATTTACAGTTGCAATGTATGGATGTGAGTCATGTACAGTTAAAAAGAAAGAAAGGAAGAAGATTTACAGTTTTGAAATGTGGTGTTGGAGACAAATGTTAAAAATTCGATGGACTGCAAGAGAAACAAACAAATCAGTGGTTGAATAAATTAGACAACCTTGTACAATAGAAGCCCTGATGCTAAAACACAAACTGTCATACTTTGGACACAATACGCGTGCAGAAAACGAAAGTATGGAGAAGTCAACCATGATTGGTATGGTTGAGGGAAGTGGAAGAGGCAGACCGTGTATATGGTGAAAGGGTGGGGTAAAGGCTGCAACCAAACTTTCTTTGCCAGAGCTTCGGGAAGCAGTGCAGAATTGGAATGTCACCAGAAGTCGGCCATGACTTGATGGAACTAGATAACTAAATATATCTATACTATAAAAAGAGCCGTGCATGCGTCCGTCCATGCGTGCATCTGTCCACACAGTACGTGTGAGTTTCAGACCCCTCCATACCTTTACACCCCTTCACATCCCGAAGACATCTTAATACCCCAAGACCCGCAAGACCCTTAAGATCCTCGAATATAAATTTTAAAAATCTCCAAGACCCTCAAAGACCATTAAGACCCCCCATGACCCTCAATATCTTCATAACCCAAAGGCCCTTTGAGATCCTTAATACCCCTAAAACCATTTAGACACCAAATACCCATACGACCCCTTAGACAAATGTTTCTCAAACAGTGGGGCATGGCCCCAAGTGTGTTTTCATGGGGCTGCGAGCTGCCTGCGCTACCACAAATTCACTTACAAACGGAACCTGAGACTCCTTACTAATGCTTCCACTATCTTTTTCTGCACATGTGAGGCATACAAAATATTTCTCTGACAATGCTTTGTGTGATTGGAAGCACGAAGTGCCGTGGGCGGTATTTCATGCACACCTACCAGAAGTAAAAAATATATATCCATAACCACAATTTATTCCGTCAATGCTGTCCAATGAATAATGTCCTTTTCATCTATTTACTTCAATGAGAAATCTTCATTCTTTTGGAAATGAACAAATTCTCCAACAATGGAACCTCAGACTCCTTACTAATGCAGACGTGATATGTTGAAGGTGATGAAAAACGAGTTTTTAGGAATCGAAAGGGGTTATTTATTAATTAGACATGATCAGATGGAAGTGAGACTGTGTGGAATCCTGGAGGGTTGTGATGTATCCTTTGTGTGGGAAAGCACATGACAGTAAAATTCCAGCTTTCTTTCGTTGCTTTACTACTTCCCATTTTACCACTATATTTTTGTTCTCTCTCTTCTTTCTTTCTATATCATTTCTTGTACTGGCATATTATTTCCAGAAAAAAGCCTTGTTTTTGCTTTTCCCAGGCCACCAGAATCATGAGCAAAAAAGGTAATTACATCGAGTCCTACATCCAATTCAGCTTCACTAGCATCTTTCAAAAGGGTGTAACAAAGCTTTAGTTTGTTGTCTGCTTCTCGATTCTGCTGCCAGAAACGATGAGACCAAGGAAACTGGAAGGGCATCCGAAAATTCACCATACTGAACTGGCAAACAAAGACGTCACTTTTTTATAATTGAAAGAAAAGAACATCAAAAAGTGAAGGCTGGACGCCAGTGGTGCTTTTCAAATCACGAATCAGTCGGCACTGAAAGCCAGTTGCAAGGCTTCGCTTCTTCAGGTCCAGAAAAGTAAACCACATACAATCACAGAATAACTGATCTGGTTAACTGATATAAATTTTGATTTTGAAAATTCCAATGTCGTGGTTGTCCGATAGGTTTTAAAATCCCACTTCTGACACCAATTGTCGTGTTCATGCCAATTAAGACCGATGCTGAACGGATAGACCGAACTGGCTTCTACTCCCTTGGACTGCATTCGGCCAATGGCAGCTTTGCGTGCATGAGCGGTTGTGAGGAGAAACTCGAGAACCTTAGCTCTGTTGTAAAACAAATTGGTTTATTCCCGAACCAAAGAGACAAACATAACCATGGGATGGTGATCGCGACAGAGGAGGGGATGGTGGGTCGAGGTGGGTAAAAATGGGGGAACACAGAATCAATCATAAATAATTATATACAATGAGAAATAAAACCTATAGTGCCTCACTCCACACTCAATCACAGATGGGGAAAGGGAACAAGAACCGGGTGGCTTATCTCTGGTGGGGGGTGGCACTGAAGCAGCCCCGGGCAGGCAGGATGAACAGGCGATGAGGAGGTGATGAGGAGATGGTGAGGACCATGAAGGAGGTAGGTTGTCAGTGACTAAACCGTCTCCCCTGCCAGATTTCCTGGCAGGAGGGTGTATGATGTGGACACCCAGCAGGATTAAATACAAAACGTGTCAAAGGGCAGAGGAGCTCCTTGTGAGCCAATGGCCATCCATATCGAATGCCCAACTTTATCTACGGACGTCCGCTTGCAGTTGGGTCACTTTTAGTAGGTTGGTGGCAGGATTTGCACTCTGGCCACCGTAAAATACTTCACTCCGCAAAACACAAAAACGTAAAGAAATCTGAAAAACAAATCTGTCGGAGTACCTCCTGTGCAGCTGTTTTCCGCCACAGGGCAGCTCACCGGATGACGGGATTGGGGCAAAGCCTTCGGGACCCTCACTCTTTGATGATAGGAGGAAAATCACGGGGTAACCTACCCGGGTCAGATTGTGGCAGCGTGTGTCTGGGTGATGCTGAGGTGTTGTCCACCAGACAGCAGTCTCCTTGGGTTAACCTGAGGTGGTCCGTTCGGGTGGGTGCTTGGAATGTCCTATCGCAAAGAGAGGTTGATCACCTGTCCCTGTTATCTTCTGAGCTCAAGCATTTGAACATCGGTATTGCAGCACTCTCTGAGGTTCGGAGACCAGGAGGTGGCGAGATCATGGCGGGTGGTAACACCTCCTATTGGTCTGGTCATTCTGATAGTTACCATGCCCAAGGAGTTGCTGAAGCTGTGTCCAAAATGCTGACTCCAATGATAATTGAGGTAACACCAGTCAATGAGCGTATTATGAGACAAAGAATTCGTCACTCCTTGGGTGTTGTTTCCCTGGTCTCTGTATATGCTCCGAAAGAGGCGAGTGATCACACCATGAGGGACGCATTCTACACCACGCTCGAGTCTGTGGTTGATCAGTGCCCAAGGCGAGATACTCTTCTCGTCTTGGGGGATTTCAATGCATCGACTGGAACTGATAGGGATGGTTATGAGACATGTGTTGGTCCCCATGGGTCTGGAACTGTGAACCAGAAATGCACTAAGTTCCTTGACTTTGCAATAAGTCATGGACTTAGGGTGGCTGGTTCATGGTTTCAGCGTCCACAAGCTCATCGCTGGACTTGGTATTCCAACGCTGGTGGTGTGGCAAAGGAGATTGACCATGTGCGCATTGATGGTCACTGGAGGATGATCCAGAACTGCAGGGTCTACTGGAGTGCTCAGTTCTTCAAAAACGACCACAGGCTTGTGGTAGCAACTGAAGTTGTAGCTTAAATGTGGGAGAATGTGACCATCCCAGCCTTGGCTGGATGTTGGCAAGCTCAAGGATGAGAAGGTAGCTGTGGAGTTTGTGAACAGGCTGAGTGGAGATTTGGGGGAGTCTGGGTGCTTTGGGGAATCCTGAAGTTGTGGAGTGCCTTCAAGACCACCATCCTTGATGCTGCCAGTGGATGTCTTGGAACACACCATAGGGCGAAGAAGAATTTTGTCTCTTAAGGCACAATGTATACCATTGACCAGTGTCACACGGCCAGGTTTAATGGCAGAACTGAGCTGTTCAGGAGTTGAGGCATAAAACTGTACGTGCGCTGAGGGTGGACAAGGAGGCCTATGTGCGAGGAATCTGTAAGGTCAAGTGATTCCCGTCCTGCTTCCAGGGGAATTTGCGCATTCCTCCAAGCCCATCCTTCGGTGTACTGCAGTTAGAGCGGAGGGTGGTGGGATTTTGACAGAGTCCGAAGTGAAGGCCCACTGAGCCGGTTACTTTGAGCGGCTGTACGAGGCTGATCCATGACCTTATAAGTTGGATGTCAGGGGTGTTACTATCCAAATTCCTGACCCTCCAATCAACTGTGATCCACCTTCTTTTGTGGAAACACAGGCTACGGTGAACCCATTGAAATGGGGTCAAGCTCCAGGGATCTGTGGCATCCATGCTGAACTTTTCAAGGCTGGTGGAAATGCTGCACTCATGTTGTTGCATAAGTTGTGTGCTCTACCGGGAACACAAGCATCATCCCAACTGACTGGAAGAGGGGCCTTGTTGTCCCTTTCTGGAAAGGGAAGGATGATCGCCAAGACTGCAACAACTACCGAGGGGTGGCACTGCTCTCTGTGCCGGGCAAGGTCTTTGCTCGGATAATTCTTGATAGGGTTCGCCACCAGCTGCTTGAGCACCAGTGACCAAATCAGTCAGGCTTTACACCAAAGAGATCAACGATTGACTGTATCCTTGCCCTTTAGGTTGTCACGAAATGCAAACGAGAGTTTCGGCAGGGGCTGCTTGCAGCCTATGTTGATCTCGACATAGCGTTCGATTCAGGGAATCGGGATGCCCTGTGGAGGATTCTTGGTCTTCGTGGGGTGTCACCAAAACTGAGCAATCTAATGTCCGAGCTATACACTGGTAATGAGAGTGCTGTGGGACACGGTGATACCATGTCCGACTTATTTCCTGTTGTTGCTGGAGTTCGTCAGGGGTGAGTACTGGTCCCCACACTTTTCATCATTTGTATTTATTGGATTCTGGGGAGGATGTCGGAGAGATCAAGCTGCGGTGCATCATTTGGGAATGTCAAGATCTCTGACCATTATTTCGCAGATGATGCAGTCATCTTTGCAGAGGCTCTAGATATCCTTTTGGGGACCCTCGAAGTGCTAATTGAGGAGTCGGAGCGGCTGGGATTATGGGTTTCCTAGGTCAAAACTAAGATCCAGGTTTTCACTGACATCTTGGATGCTGCTATATTGTCTGTACCCATTTGTGATGAGGATGTTGAGGTCACGGAGAGATTCACTTACCTTGGCAGTGATATTCATGCCTCTGCTGGCTGTGAGCCAGCGGTCAATAGATGTCTGGGTCAGGCCTGGGGAGTCATGGATTCACTGAATCATGGGGTGTGGCGCTGTCGGTACCTGTGCATGAGGACAAAAGTCCGAGTCTTCAGGTCCTTGGTACTTCCAGTCTTGCTCTTCAGATGTGAGACTTGGACTTTGACCTGGAATCTGAGAAGGAGACTTAATTCCTTTGGGACAAGGTCTCTTTGGAAAATCCTTTGCTATCGTTGGTCAGACTTTGTGTCTAACGAGCAGTTTCTGAGAGAGACTCAAATGAGATTTGCTACCTGCATTGTCCGTGAGGGTCAGCTGCAGCTGTATGGACATGTGGCTCGTTTTCCTGATGCTAATCCTGCTCACCAAATTCAGCGAAGGAGCCTTGTGAGTGGAGGAGGCCAATTTGCCAAACACGTGCCTCGTGGTTGCAGCAGGTTGATCGGCATCTCAAGGAGATGGGGATGGGCCAGGCATCTGCCTGGGGGATGGCCAGACGGAGGCCCCTGGAGTACCGGTGCAATGTGGATGCAGCAACGTACTGCTCTGGCACAATGCTCCCGTACCTGACCTGACCTGACCTTGACACGAATGGGGTATGGCATCCGACGACCACACAGAGTTCCACTTCTTTCAGCAACAAACAAGAACCCGAGGTTTCAGTGGGCTTATGAACGAAAACATGGAACACTGGAAGATTGGAAAAACATTTTCTGGTCTGATGAATCCTGGTTCCTGCTGTTTCACGCTGATGGGAGGACTGGAGTATGGAGAAAACCACATGAGTACATGTATCCATCATGCCGTGTGTCAACATTGCAAGCTGTTGGTGGTGGTGATGTGATGGTGTGGGGTGGGTTTTCATAGCATGCATTGGGCCCCTTGATAAAAAAGGAGCAACGTTTGAATGCCACAGTATATCTGAATATCATTGCCATCAGGTGCATCCCTTCATGGCAGCAGTGTATCCATCTGCTCATGAATTTCTTCAGCAGGATAATGCCCTATGCCACAAGGCCAGGATTGTCCAGGAATGGTACCATGAACATGATAGTGTAGCAGCAGAGCAAACCTGTTGTGCATTTTATGATACAAGCACCAAATTTGGCACAAATGTACATTTATATGTTGCGAACATTTTCAGATATTGGGCCACTTGAAATTCTCTCTTTATGTCCGCCATATTGGATTTCAAAATGGCCGCCACTTGAAATCTACATTTGCAATTATCTCTGGACGTAATGCAGCTATTGACTTGATTTGGTATCTAAATGTATGTTTTTGGGGGCAAGGAATCCAATGGTACCATTTTCAACTTAATATTATCTATCACAGTCTGTTATATAATTTTATTTGGAAATTATCTAGGCAAATATTGGATTCAACACAATACTTTGAAAATAATGTCTTCGTTCTGTAAATATAAATAATAAAAAAACTATACTAAATCACGAGTAACAACTCAGACAAGCTCATATATACTGGCAGTCTAAAATATAAATTCATATCCCATTAGGATACAAAGTGACCCATTCATTTGTGTTTTTCATATGCATATTTTATGTAACATTACATTCATATTGTCAATAAATACCAAACATGCATAATCCCCTTTTCCTAGACCCTTTAAGCCATCTTTTGTGTTTCTAGAGTACAGAAATTTCTTGTATAGGCTTCCATCTGTCTTGTTTCCTTAACAATGCACTGTAGCATGTCTTTAACAATGTTTACAAACATGACTCCACTACATGTCTTTAATCACAGCCCTGATAAAAGACCCAAATAAAAGAGTAGAGAGGCTGCATGTGTGTTGACCCACATCAACTGTGTTCTTTGTGTGTGGCTGTGTTTAATCACCTTGTGACTCCACATAAATGAGTTAATTACATATAATCTGGGCTCAGCTAGACAACATTGTGTGGTCAGCAATGAAGACAAGAGTCTGAATTACATGTATGCAAAAGACCTTGTGAACCAGTGAAGCAAATACACGGGTAAGCATGAATTAAATCAAGGGCATGATATAATTTCCATGATGTTTACCTCTACACTCAATGGTGGAAGGAGGTAATGTTTTGATCCCAGCTTGTCTGTATGTCTGTTTGTCTGTTAGTCCACAAAATTCCAGACAAACCAGGAAACTGGCAGAACTTCCTACGAGTGGACAGCAAAAAGACCGAGCTGTTCAGGTTCCTCTCAGCAGCTCTCATGGAGTGGTTTGACCAGGAGGACAAGCAACTCGTCATTACTGATGGAGAGGCAGTGCTCAGCAAACCACCACTGCCAGATCTGACCTCACTCGCCCCATGTAACCATGAAGAAGCTGACAGTCGGATGTTGCTGCATGCATCTCACGCAGTCCAGCATGGACACCATGCAATACTCATCCGGACTGTAGACACCGATGTTGTGGTGCTGGCAGTGTCCCTGGCACAGGAGTTGCAACCAGAAGACAAACTGTGGCTGGCATTTGGAACAGGCCAGAGTTTCCGATACCAAGCAGCACACGAAATAGCAGCTGGATTGGGACGAGAGAAGGCTCGTGCACTGCCAATGTTCCACGCTCTAACTGGATGCGACACTGTGTCTAGTTTTCATAGACATGGCAAGAAGACTGCGTGGGCAGTCTGGACGGTACTGCCAGAACTCGCTGAGGCGCTGCTGCTGCTGTCCTCTGCACCTCGTGACATACCAGACGATGCAATGTGCATCATCGAGAGGTTCGTGATCCTGTTGTATGATCGAACCAGCAAATGCACAGACATTGACAAGGCCAGGAGGAAACTCTTCGCAAGGAAGAACAATGTGCAGCTCATCCCTCCAACGAAGGCAGCTCTGGAGGAACATGTCAAGAGGGCAGTGTATCAAGGTGGACATGTGTGGGGTCAGATACTGCTGCCAGCACCAGAGCTCTCTCCACCAACCAACTGGGGTTGGTCAAGGACTGGAGAAGGACAGTACACACCTTACTGGACCAGGCTAACTGAGGCAGCTCACAGCTGCATTGAGCTGGTTTCTTGCAAGTGCAAGAAAGGGTGTGTGAGGCGCTGCAAGTGCAAAAAGGCTGCCCTTCAGTGCACAGCCCTCTGTGTGTGTGAAGGGGACTGCACATGACGATGAGTCAACAACATACATGTACTTGTGGCAATGCTGAACTTGTTAACATGACACTGTTTATGTATACGTATCTTCAGTACCGGTATATACCGAGCCTCAGATACCAGTACACCTAGCCTCAAATACTAGACTATGTAGCATGTCAGTATTATACCTAAGACATTTACAGAACTAAGACATTCTTTTCAAAGTATTGTGTTGAATCCAATATTTGCCAAGATCATTTCCAAATAAAATTATATAACAGACTGTGATAGATAATATTAAGTTGAAAATGGTACCATTGGATTCCTTGCCCCCAAAAACATACATTTAGATACCAGAATCAAGTCAATAGCTGCATTACGTCCAGAGATAATAGCAAATGTAGATTTCAAGTGGCGGCCATTTTGAAATCCAATATGGCGGACATAAAGAGAGAATTTGAAGTGGCCCAATATCTGAAAATGGTCGCAACATATTAATGTACATTTGTGCTAAATTTGGTGCTTGTATCACAAAAATGCACAATTCTTTTGAATATTTGGGCTAAGCCACCTCACTATGACAGTGAATTCAGCTCACTGCAGTGGCTTGCACAGTCACCAGATCTCAATCCAAATGAACATCTGTGGGATGAGGTGGAACGAGCTATTCAGAGTAGAGATCCACTACCAGCCAACTTGACACAATTGTGAGACGCATTGGAGTCAACATGGGCCAACATCCCTGTGGAACACTTTCGACACCTTTAAGACTCCATGCCCCGATAAATTGAGGCTGTTCTGAGGGCAAAAGGGGATGCAACTCAATATTAGGAAGGTGTATGTATCTATCTATAATTCCAGCAATCTGTGTGTGTCTGTGACCGCTGTTTCTCGACAACCACTGGTCCGATCTAATTGAAACTTGCCAGGTATATTGCTGGGGACCTGAGTATGTGCCTTTTCAAGGTTTGATATTAATCGGACAAGTGCTTCCCAAGTTATGGTCATTTATTTATCAAACCAATGACAGGACACGTTGCTGCGTAGGCATGGCTGATGTGGAAAGGGTGCCATTTAGTTACCAATGACAGGACACGTTGCTGCGTAGGCGTGGCCGTTGGGGAAAAGATCCTCAGCCGCGTTCCCCATTACGGGTTACAACATACGGACTTCCGGATAGTGATGACTTACTGTATTCTAATAATTTCTCGATTTCTTCTGCGCATTTATAGATAAACACAATGCCCCAATCCAGTCGTCATTTACTAGAGCGAAGGAATGGCCTGTGTCATTGTTTGAAAGTTTTTTTTGTTTTGTTTTTTTCACGTAGGGCCACGCACGTACGGGCACGCACTTGTATATTAAATGACTCTTGGAAGATTTGTAGCTCATCATTCATATTTGTAGGAAGCACCGTGATTGGCATGAACTCAAACCAATCCATGACATGCAATCATTCCCACCTGAACTTAGTGTGCCGTAATGTTGGTGCTGCACTTACTCCTTTAAGGAAGGGAACTCGTCGGTTCTTGAAATGTCAGGCAACAATAAATAATTTTCATTCTTCACCGCGCAGTGTGCTACTTTTTCTCACAATTATATAATGTGTGGAAAAAGACACTGTGATGGGACTTGATCTGTGGTATTACTTTAATGAACAGATAACTTGATTCCACCGGTTCTTGAAAGGGAATTAATTCCCAAATGATTGTGGAATATTTTGGGATTTTGCTGGGAATATACTTTGACAGCATAACAGCAGGGACCCATGGAAATCTAATGTAATGCAAGATGTGACTTTAAGACCTCAACCCCTTTCTTCTTGAAGTCATCAACACCCTCCCAACCCAAAGTCCTCAAACGGAAGTCTTCAAGCCCCTTTCCCACCCCAGGTCCTTGAACCCCATCTCCCAGCACTCTGTCCCCTCTCTGCCCCCACCCCAACTCTGTCCTCTTTGCCCCCTTTCTTCAAGTCCTTAACCCCCTCTCCCAAGCATAAGTCTGCAAGGCCCCTCCCAATCCCAAACCCTCAACCCCCCTTTCCTAGGTCTCACTTCTCTGCCTCTCCCCCCTCACCCCCCAAACTCAAACTCTCTGTCCTCAACTCCCCCTTTCTTCTTCAAATCCAAAACCCCCACCACATCCAAACCCCAGGTCCACATTTTCGTCACTAACTGTTAAGACTGCTAAGGTTTCTCGATGAAGTAAATCGAAGACAAGAAAATTATTTGTTAGACAGAATTGACTGAATAATTTGTGGTTCGATTATTTTTTTACTTCTGGTAGGTGTGCAAACTACCGACTCTGAGATTATATCACCGCCCATGAAACTTCATGCTTCTGCTCACAAAAGGCATTGTCAGAGCGTGTTCTTTTGTATGCCTCACATGTGCATCAAAAGATAGTGGAAGCATTCGTAAGGATTCCCAAGGTAAGGGAATTTGTTCCCAATGGAGTGTGGAATACTTGTGTAGTTTGCTGTGATTGTTCTTTGACATCATAAAAATCACCAACTGTGAAGACCACCAAGACCCCAAGTCCACAGCTCCCTCTTTGTTATTCAAATCCTCAACCCTCCTCCCCAAACCTCAACCCCCCTGTCACAACTCTGTCCCTCTCCTCCCACTCCAACTCTTTGTGCTCCATACCCCCTTTCTTCTTCAAGTTTACAACAACCCCCCACACCAAGCTTCAACCCCACCCCCTTTCCCAACTCTGCCCCTTCTTTGCCACCCCCCAACTCTCTGTCCTCCTCTCCCCCTATCCTCTTCAAGTCCAACCCCCACCTCCCCCTCCACACCCAACTTCAAACCACATGGCTTCCCATTTCTTCCTCAAGCACTCAACCCCTCTTCAGACCCCAAGTCCTATATTGACTGAATAGTTTGGGGTTATAGTTTTTTTCTTCCAGTTGGTGTAGTGTGTGAACCAACAAATCTGAGCCAGTACACCAACAGTGCGCACAACAAAAATGAATACAACTCAAAATTTCATGAATAACGATATTTGTTAACCTCCACATGCATTGTATTGTCTAGACCCAAGAGCTCTTCAATGAGGTATCATTCAGCATTGTACGTGCTGTGGTTATGATGTTTATTCCATTCAGAGACAATCGGGCAACTTGCATTTTATACACACACACACACACACACACACACACACACACACACACACACACACACACACACACACACACACACACACACACACACACACACACACACACACACACTATAAAGAGCTGTGGAAGAATCATGGAGAGGTTTTCCTCCTGCAGTGGATTGAGAAGACGTGTGTGTGTGTGTGTGTGTGTGTGTGTGTGTGTGTGTGTGTGTGTGTGTGTGTGTGTGTGTGTGTGTGTGTGTGTGTGCACCCTTTATATATATATATATATAATGCTTAAATACATATATACACACAATTGTGCATATGAAGGATTCCCATTTAAAACCGCACATTTCACCGATCCAAAAATGCTATGAAAACAGTTTGTGAAATGCACCATTTTCTTTGTCATTAGAGCGTACAAGCGCACAGCGCATTACGACTACACATTAAATCTAATTTCTCTAGGAACGGTTTGTCATAGTTCTGGTCCTTGAAATCAGTTGCCGTAATTCAGGGCAATTTTCTCGTGAACGTTCAACATTTACCTATTACAGAATTTACCGATCTGGCCCTAGAGCAATTATTCTCGCAGGTGGAAGGCAGTTCGAAGGAAGGGTTTTACTCGGATTGGCAGCCACTGCTTCGTGTTAAGATTGCTCAGGCCTGCGTGGAAACAGAGCATTCTTGTTCTGCATGGAAAAGTGAATGTGCAAGCGTCCTTATGGACCAATTATACTTCAAAAAATAATTGCACCAACATTCGCTACCGATTCAAATTTTATTTTATGCATTCTTGTTTTGTTATCAAAAGGACATTTCACAGAAATTCTGAAAAACAAAAGGATCATTTGCAAAAGGCATGCAAAAAAAAGATACGTGATGCCATCGCCATCTAGTGGCCAAAGATTGTTGTTATGGTCTTGGCAATGGGCAACAAAGCATCCGAGGTACCCGCGATTGGAGGGTCAGGTATCGTACACATTGGGAAGAACCTCTGTCGGTTGACCTTTCCTCTGCAGCGAATATTTACCCCTCACCTTACCCACCCCCGAGTCCCCTGACACAGTCGCTCCAACCCCTTGTCCCTCCCAGGCAGGGCCACCTGGCATCTCACAGCCTTTGGAGACCACAAGAGCCTCTGAAAACTATAACTTGGGGAAAATACAATGGCATACAAAGCGGTTATTAATCCCTGATTGAATGAGCAAATTTTGATTAAATGCCAGTTTGTCTCCAGGCGGTTCGCAAAGTGCAAGGTGAAAATGCATAGATTTTGAGCAACGTTTCTCACTCACACGAGCAGTTTGAACAGTGGTTGTTCAGAATTTTTTTTTCCAAAACAACATGAGTTAAAAAAAAAAAATACATGGTGTGTACTTTGTTGCGATGATGTCACAAATCCAATATCAATGTCATTTGAGATTGAGTTCATGAGTTTTTTTAAGGATGCCTTCCCACGTGCAATCTGCAAGATATCGCAGGAGATTGTGAGATTGTGAAGCTCATTCCTGTGCGTGTTTCATCAGTAGGCTGCCCGGGTGGGTGCCATGCAACACCACAAGGATTATGTTGTCACCCCTGAGGAACAGCTGGTTGACGTGGCGCTTGTACACGCGTTCCATCTCCTCTCGGCGCCGGACACGGTGAGCTTTGCGGCGTGCAGCTGCCACGGTCGAGTCTTTGCTCGAGCTACGTGCGTGGCTGGAATGCGACCTTTCTATGTCATGATCGGAGGTGCTCACCAAGATACCCCGTGGGTGCGTAATGCATCGAGAGGACTTACGGAGGTCACCGGTTGCCGCCTCGGACACACTGGCACTGCTTCGCCCAAACAGCATTTCGGAATCGGAAAAGGAATGTCTTTGATCGCCCGATGGCGGTGTTTTCAAGTGCCTTCTGTCTTTACAGGAAACGGTCTGTGGCGTTTCACGCAGCTTCTCGGAAAAGCTCTCCGCCTCAAAGCCTCGTTGGACTTCCGTCTGAGCAAGGGACACGGCACTTTGGCCGGATTCCTCGCCCTCCAACTCTCCTTGTCGTCCCTCCTGCAGTCGTAGCTTGGAGAATAGCTGGATGTGTAAAGGAAGTGGGTCATGTCAAGGCAAAACATCTTCGAGCGAAGCAAGCAGTGAAAGTGGCGAGAGAGTGAGAAATACAAATTGCTCTTACCCTGTTCACCGTGAGCTGTTGTTCGTGATAGTAAGCCTTTCCAAGGAGCGGTTTTCTGTATATTTCATCGACATCAACCAGAGCCTTGTAAAAAAACAATATGTGGCATGTGGCTCAACACCAAGCCGTTACTTCTCACTCATGGTCGCATCACATTTTGTCTTTAGAAGTGGAGTACAATAATTTTTATGCCAAATCTTCACTGGTTTATAGACAACTTCTACATTTTGTCTGCTGTTGTCTTATTCTTTAATCTTACCTGTAATGCAAAATTTCTCACTGTGGAAAATAGCTTTGCTACACAATTACGATCAGTCGAGGTGAACACCAAAAATTATGTGCAAAAGTTATTCTTTTTCACAATACTCATCAAGACCATCGTGGAGGAGATAATCCTTATAGCTTTTCATATTGTATTGGTATCTGAAGCAATCGATGTAGACAACCGTCGTACTCACCAAATTCCAGAACTTATCATAGGCTGCCACAAACCCAGTGCAGATTCCACGAAGACCCTTAAATGTGCGTACATGGACCGAGACACGGATCTGTTCCAAGACGCAACGGCGCAGTGCGTCCAGCGGTCCATCTTTGTGTGCTGCGGATGGTATGCGAGGAAGATCAAGGGCGAGGACAGGAAACATGTGGAACTTTGCTTTAACAGATCAAGAGCTGTTGGAAATCACTCATCAAGCTCATCTTAGTTATGCAATCGCTGCTCCAGTAGCTGAAACATTTATCTTGATGCCCTCAATTTCAATATTTAACCTCTTTTATGAACCATTGCTGAGATTAAACCTGTACACTATGTCTTGGCGTAATCTTTTATCTCTGGACACTAGTTACAGATTGGGGACAATAGACAGGGGGGGGGGGATTTGAAGGCTTGGACTGATATTGGTCAATGGTTCGAGAATGAGAAAAACGGAAACCTGAAAGTGAACGGAGAAACTTTTGCTTGAAAAGTTATGGTAAAAATTGTATTTTGAGGTGGCAATAATTTGGGTTAATTTCCACATGCAATCTACCAACGTGGTTACTTCACTTTTACGTGGATGAAAAACACACCAAATGAGATTTGACGAAAGAAAATGATGGGTTATTGATGTCATAATTCGAGAGAAGAAAAGTGTTAACTCTGACGACTCAGTCATGTTACTTGACAGTTCATTGATATTGCATGCTGGACCATGCATGGCCTGTGAGGCCACAGAGTTCCTGCCAAGGTGAAGTAAATATAAATTTTATTTATTTGCATGCAGCATTGGCTGCGCTGGCTGCATCATATTGTGGGGCGTGCCTGTGCCGCTGATGCAATGCCCCGTTACCAGAAAGCTGGTACTCATTTTGCCAACCTCGGAAGGATGGCAGGCTGAGTCAATCCACCTGGTGTTCTACGGTGGGACAGGGGCTTGAAACTCAAGACCCTAGGATTTTAAGCCAGCCATCTTAACCATTAAGCCAACACCAGGCTTCGTAATTTGAAGACGGCATGAAAGTGCACTATCTGATGTTTTTTAATTTAAAAAAAAATCAATCCAAGAAATGGGGTGGCACGATGGCCTAGAGGTACACACACTCACTTCTGAGCTGTCTTGCTCGGGTTTGAATCTCAACCCAGCTATAAACTGTCAGGCAGAGCGAAAGATCAACGTCCCTCGGACAGAAGGTAAAATGAGCATCCCGTCTGCTGATATTAGTTGCTGGACATTACAGACCCCAAAGTGCCCTTCGCGAAAAGTAAGCAAGCTATCACCGAGACCCTTAACAAATTCCAAATTCCTGCCCTGACTTCCTGTGCGGAGTCGCGGACGTCTCGGAGTGTAACTCTCGTGAAGAAACTGCCTTGGCAGAACATGGTACATGAAAGAATTCAAAAAATGCAATGAAGACGGTGATTATAAAGATGGAAGCTTATCATGTCCTTCTTTCTTGATCTGTTCAACTCCACTCTTCCTGACTTAACTTAAAGGTCGGCAGTGCACGACCATCTCATGTCATCCTTCATACTACGCGTAGCCACGATCTTTTCTACCCTCCTTAACTTATATGTTGCTTTGTTTCCTTTCATATTTCTCTCTCATGTTTATTCATCCCCTTCTTGCATATACGTGGTGTCTGTTGGTTATGTTGCCTTGCATGCTGTTAACTCGCTCTTCCGTGAGCCTAGACTTTGTCGACCAAAAACAATAAATTGCTCATTCACTTTCTACTACTACTATCTCTAACGGTCACAATTACTCTCACCTTCCTGAGGGGTCATCTGGAGAAACCTTTTGGCTCAAGTCTTTCAAGAACTGGCTGCCCAGCCGTGACATTTGACTGATGGCGATTTGGGAAGGAATTTGGAATTTGTTCAGGATGCAGGGGATAATGGGTCTACCCTTCATGGAAAAAAATTCTGGGGGATCTCTTAGGTCCACTAACCAATGCTAGCAGAGCCCAGTTTAAAGTCCATCCAAGAGACATCATGGCACGCTTTGTGCTGTGACGTCCTGTTTGAAAAAGCACAAATCCTATCCCATCCGATGCACCATACACTGTGATGCAGAGTGTTGGTTGGAACCGCCTAAACAGTTTCTTGGCTTGAGCACATGCTGGGAAGTTTTCCATCCCTCTCCCAGCAGTAGTTAGGGCAGGAATTTGGAATTTAACCATGGTACTGGAAATAGCTCACCGACTCTGCGAATAACACCGTGGGAACGTTAACATCCACAAACTAATCCAATACTTTACACTAAATGTTAGTTGGGTCGGGAATCAAACCCAGAGTAAACAGCTCAAAGTTAAGTGCACTTGCTGTCCCTCTTCACCATCCTGTTGGACTCTTTCATCTTACTCTTACGCAAACCATCCATTGTTCGAATGTACTTTCCATTCCCCTATCATGCCTTTCTTGTAATGCATGTCCTAATGAGACGGCACTCGGTAGAGTGCATAGCTACACCAGGCTGAACTGTTTATGTTTTGCATCACATTGATAGGCTGGATCTGGATCCGGCACTGAACCAAAATCTATTGGGCTTGTTTCTGTCACCTACCCAACTCATCCATCAAGTCTCGTCTGAATCCGTTCATAACTTTTTGAGATATCGTATTATATATTGTTGCAGACGTGGCCAGTTAGTTTAATCCCCGCGACCCAATTGTGGCAGACAGGCGGTTAACACTGACCAGACCGCATCGCCGAGCGTTTTCCTTGGAGGCAGACACGTGATCCTTAGAGATTATGGCGTGCATGGGAGGGCAGGGCGGCACGGGCCGAGCCACGGATGCACAGCACAAGGGGTTTATACTCGAACCCACGGCAGATACATGGACACCAGCAACTTTAAAAAAAAACACGGGGATTTAATGAAAATAGAAATATTTACAAGGGTAATAATATTATTACATTCAAAATGTAATAATAATACATGAAGTAAATTAAAGTCTAAAGTCGAGGCGCCTCTACACACGGACTTTAATACAGACAAGGGGAAAATAAAAGAAAAGCAAATCCTCCCTTTATTCTGGCACTTATCTTGGTCCAGAGATGGTCTTTATTGAATTTTGGGATCAAGGCGCTTTGTCCTGCGTGGGAAAGACGTGCCCAAAAATGGTGCCGAGCCGCTCTCTGGGTGGGGAAACGTACGTGAGGTAATTCATGAGGCGGCATTCAACACCAGGGCTCAGGAACCGCCGTGCAGCGTCTTTGTCGATCGCGCTTGCCGACGCAGCTGCTCTCTACAGAATGGCGCCACTCCCTTCGGTGATATACACGAGGCTTCGAGGTCCGTCTCTCACGACCAAGCAAGAGTCAATAGCCAGCATTTTGCTCCACCACGCGAGCCAATTCTCCTCAGCACAAATATGAGAATCGTGCCGTCATTTTGTCGTACCGAGAGGAGGGTAAAAACAAGAGCCTCCATCCCAGCCACGTTCCTCTCACAACTACTGTCTGCTCTTCGAGCTTCTCCCTTCTTCCACCTCCGGGCGTGGCTTGATCGCACGAAAACCGGGAAGGCAGGGCTTCTACCTGCTCGGCATGTTTGGCTTGTCATAAAAACGTATTTCTTTCATTGTTGGCTTGTAAATACTAAAACATAGGAGAAGGTCACAGGGGGGCAATTACATAATGGGGGAAATTGGTCTTAATCCCTATCTTATAACACAGCACCACCCCCCATGTGGTGACAAATAACATTTAAGCTCACAGTTTCCCAACTTAATTTACATCGAGATATCTCCTACACGTCCACGGACCAAACAACTCTATACAATTCTAACTTTGTGATGAAATTCCTCCATCTACCCCCACTACCGTAACAATATTGTTTTTTGGCCCCATCTCTCAATGGTGAAGAATCCGTTTCAAAAATGAATAATAATTCTCAGATCCGGATCAAGATGGAGCTTCAACAAAATTGAATCAATTCGTCCTCGCCACACACCCGCGTCCACTAAGGTTTGTCTGAATCCGTCCATAACTTTTTGAGATATCATTTTTTTAGCCTTATCTCTCAATGGTGAAGAATCACTTTTAAAATTCTCATATCCGGATTCGGATCTTCATCAAAATTGAGCCAATTCGTCCTCGTTATCCACCCAACCCGCCTACCAAGTTTTGTCCGAATCCGTCCACGTTTTGAGATATGTGGTTCACAGACAAACAGCAGGAGGGGGAACACAAGCTCTGCTCACCTTCGGTGGTGAACGTTGTATTGGGTCGCCGAAATAGGTGACCCTTATTGTCAGTAATTCTGTCTGTTTGTTTGGATGTTTGTTCGTTTGTCATCAGCATAATTGGTAGTAAACGTGGGCGGATTTTGACCAAACTCGGGTAGTAGGTACATCTTATGACCTAGTGGTTTGGAAATTGTGATGGTTGCTAGGGACGCTTTGGTTCCCTAGCAACAACCGAAAAACCTTCAAAATCGGTACCGTTCACACAAAATCAATTCCGAAAGCCATTATCCCACGTAGGGTTATGAAATTTGGCACGAATGAGCTACAGGTGATGCTCTATCAAATATATACCGGTTATTGTGATATATGGAATACTTTACCCGCAGCGCCCCCTACAATTAGGGTATACATGAAAATTGGCGAAAATTGAAGGCCCCCTAGCGACCAGGTGAGTGCATCGATACGAATGAAACTTTGCAGGTTCATGGTACTCAATGAGTACTACAACTTTGCCTCAGGACATATTGATCGATTTCGCTTAGGTCATGGGTCAAAGGTCAATTAGTGCAAAAATCGATAATATCTGAGAGCTGGAGGTGCCTTCGCGCCAAATGCTACTCCTCCTAGGGTTATGGTCGGATGGTCATGAAAATTCACACTAATCGTCTGGAATACATTGCGCACAAACGATCGAGCCGGATTTTCGATTTAGATCTTTGTTCACCCACAGCACCCCCTCGAACTTTGGGGATTTCCGATTTCAAACCGCATTTTCGGTACTTTTCATTCAAATGGATACCGAGTAGTTATCAGTAGATGGAACTGGATGAGATTTGCTATGCATAATCTTAAGGTGATTCCCTATCCGCTACATGACATCCATTTTGCTCTATATCTTATAGTTTCCATGCTTGGCGACCCATCGCCGCCTCCTGGCTTGTCTGTCTATTTATTCGTACGCAGCATATGGCTGCATAATTTTCCGGGGACACAGCTGCTGTGCCGCTGATGCAGTGCCCCCGTTACCAGTAAGCTGGTACTCATTTTGCCCACCTGAGAAGGATGATTAGCTGAATCAACCCACCTGGTGTTCATTCAACGGTCTCGCCAACGGCCCCCCTCGTGTATGTATAACATATGAAGTGTTGTTAGTGAGTGGGCTCGTGAGCCGATGGGCCCATTACACAGCATCTTGGTGAGCACGTTCTTGGGAGCTTTGTGCCGCCGCCGTGCCGCCAGCGCCTGCTCATCCCGCTCGGAATCCTTGACCATCAGTTTCCGCAGTCTTTCCCTTCTCTCCGGGTCCGGTTGAGCCTTCCCCGGGCGCTTGGACCGTCTGTCCTGGGATCGCGGAGCCGCCGTCCTCGGTTTGGCCGTCTTACCGAGCATGAACGACACGTACTCCGCCAGGTTGTTGAAGCATCGCGCCTGCGGACGGGGGAGCCGCACCACGTGGCTTTGCAGCGCCGCCTCCGGATCAAACGTGCTTGATGTGAAGTCGAACTTCGGGTTCTCGGCTCGGGGATCTTCACGACCCTCGGGTGCGCCGGCCATGATCTACTTCGGTGAACGCTCAGCGGTGCTCGGTGTGGTGTCGCTGTGTGCGTTTCATGATTGTAATTTTATTGAGAATTTTTTTTTTTTTAATCAATCTTGTTGTAAATCGTTATGTGCTTGCTCACAGAAAAAGCTTATTTCCTCTGACAGAAAAAGATAATTTTTCTTCAGTAATAAACGGAACAAGCCACCATTCTGTGGAATCAGTTGAATTAACTTTCTTTTTTTTTCCCCCCCTCAAAAACAGCGACACCGATTGGCTGAATAGTTCACGTGATCAATATTAGCCAATTACAGGCGTGCTTGCTGCACGGTGCGTCGGATCGCGACCAATGAGAGCGGTCGTGGCGGCGAGGTTTGCCTTCGCAGCGTGATGGTGAGAAGGCTCTTTTGCAGATACGATTTCTTCAAGATTCGTTGACTTTGTATTTAGATTTGATTCAGCGTTGATGAAGCCGTTTTTAACGTGTTCTCGTCTGTGATTTCGTGTTTATTGTTTCGGAGTGAATTTCAATGTTGAATCGTTGTGCAGTCGGGATTTAAGAGTAGGCCGCGCTGGCACGCGCTGCACGTGGTGCACGCGCAAGTTGTCCTAGTAGTAGTAGTAGTAGTAGTAGTAGTATTCGGTAATTGAGAATTTCAAAAATTTAACCTTTCTGGTTTGACTTGTTATGTCTTTCGGGACTCGATTTTTGAATGGAGGGCTTGAGGGATATTTGGGAAATTGTTTTTTTATTTTATTTATTTATTTATTTTTAAGGGCAACCTTGCTTGTGCTGCACAAGATTTGTTTCCTTTTTTTTGATTTTCCTTAACCCCGACCAAACGTAAAATCGATCCATTACAAATGACAACTTCTTGGGAACTTTGTCCTGTTCGACTCGCTTACCGACTGTGTTTGCTTGTTTGAGGGGAAGGGGGGGGGCATTGTTTCCAAAACTTGCTAATCTGTTAAAATGACGTTCACTCGGGTTGTCCCAGCGCGTGGCCGACTTTGGTAAATGGACGGCGGTTTTACCGACCTTGACCATCGTTGGAGATCTTCTTGTGACCATTTACAACCCTTCGCTCATGTCAGTTTGTTGGTTGCAGTTGGATGGTAAAACCTGCAAACAAATTGAGCCAAACATTAAAATCCATCACAAACTACCATCCCCCATGCAAAACCATGATCTTTTCTACCCCCGTTTACCCACCCCAAGTCCACCTCTTTCCAAGTTTGCTTGTGTATCCATATTGTCCACCACTATCCCATATTTGTCCAAGTCTTCCTCTATTTTGGCTCTCAACCCTGCTGTTGGGGTGGTACCTACCCCCCCCCCCTACTGTTCCTTTTTTTCCTGTCATGTATGGCCTCATCAGTTCTCTCTTTCAGCTCCTTCACAGGTCTTGTGCACCAATGTTTTCTGGAACATTTGCCATTGATGGATTAAAATATAACTGATTGACATGCTAAATAAAGGCGAGGGAATTGTGGGAAAGAAAATGGATCCACAGCAGGAATCACCTACCGAGATTGTACAGCGACGATGCGAGAGTCCTTTGGCTGGCCAAGTCAGGTGGACCTTGTGTTTCTGCACGTTCGTTCCCCTCGTTCACTTCTTACTCTTCAGGGTTTGTGGATGTTGGGAATGCTGCTCACATATAGTCACCCGTTCATGCACAAGGCTGAAACCCATTCATTCCCTCGGATTTTGTAAATTTCCGAACGGCGCTGCCTGGCTCCAATTTTATTGATATGCTAATTTATCTTGATCGATGTGGTTTCTGCTTAAAAAGATTTATCTATTGCCACTCTGTTCTGCAGGTGTTGTTCTATGCGCTTTTTGAGCACGCGGCGGGATATGCTCTCCTGTGTGTCCAGGAGATCGAGGAGATTGGCTTGCTCTTGCCTCAGGTGCGTTTCATCGATCTTGTATTTGATATGTTAATCAGACTCTCTCCTAAAGCAACATATGCTGCTGCTTCCTTTTTTTTTGTTTAATGAATGCTTCTGATGCTCGTGTTGATTCCTCAAATTGATTATTGCCATGGAGCACAGTTGTTAACTAGAATGGCACTCTGTAGAGCACGTACCTCCCCCACGTAATGCCTGATCCACAAGAACATGTCGGACCCAATACATTTTTGAAATATTCTGCCATACAGGACCATATCGTTTTTGGCCTGATCTCTCAATGGTGAAGAATCACTTTAAAAATTCTAGTAGGTTGATCCCGATCTTCACCAAAATCGAATCCGTTCGTCCTTGTTACACACCCAACTTGTCCACAAAATTTTATCCGAGTCCGTCCACAACTTTTTGAGATATCATGTGCACAGACAGAAAGGGGTGAAAACATAACCTCCTTCACCTTTGGTGGCGGAGGTAAATGTCCTGAGCACCTGATGTCAAATTCGCCACTCCACCTGCTTTTTATTTTTTTCTTTTATATCTTGCAATCTTCTTGAGGGTCGAGGGTGAAATGTTACTGACTTTTGAGCTTTGTTTTGTTGTGCAGGTGGAAGCAAGCATCACAAATTTTGGAAATTTCAATAAGATAGTCAAACTTGCTGCGTTCTTGCCTTTCAAGTCTGCTCAGGCAGCGTTGGAGAACATTAATGCCGTGTCAGAAGGTAAAGTGATAAATCTGGTGTTTTTCCCCATGCCATTCTGGTCTGGAGTGCAGAATGAATTGTGAAGCTTCAGATGAACCTGCATTGAAATAATTCTTGATTTGAATTGTAGGCTGCGTTGACTCTGGTTATTGCACACGATGAAAATCCGAGACTTTGCGTACTGTTTGCTATCCAGGAATCCTGCACGATGACCTTCGGGTCTTTCTCGAGACCCACGTGCCACAGTCGAAGAAGAAGAAAAAGGTGATCCTTGGCGTGGCTGATTCCAAGATTGGGGCAGCAATACTGGAAGAGCTTGGAATTCAATGCCAGACGACCCATGTCGTGGCAGAAGTATTGCGTGGTGAGCACCAGTATCACTAAGGATTGAGCTGATTTTGTTCGTTGAAAGTGCAGTTCCTTCCGCAGCTGCCGTTTTCTCTGTTCAATTTGGAATTCTGTTTTGTATAAACCCAGCGTGCCTACCTATCGCTTCGCTGAGTATTTTAATTAAAAAATAGCATGTTGTACTTCACAAACATACTGCATTTGTATCTGAATATCAACGAGTATGGAAAATGAAGTGAAACACACAAAAATATATATATATATATTATTTTTTTTTTTCATATCACACTTTGTTGCCATCGCTGCTGTTTTTTGTTGTTGTCCTTCCACATACTTCTATATGTTAATGCCTCTGGCACCGGAAACATTGTTTTCTGGTTGTCTGTACACCTGTCCATGATCCATTTTTGTTACCACAAAAACTTGTGAACCACTGAAGGGAATTTGACTAAACTTAGCATAACAATGGACTGTAATACAAAGATAAACTGATTTAATTTGGGGTACAAAGGCCTATGGTCAAGTTCCCTTTAATTTCCACTGAAGGTGAAGGAGGTTATGTTTTCACCACTTTCTGTCTTTTTTTTTTTGTTTGTGTCCAGAATATCTCAAAAGTTGTGGATGGATCCGGATGAAATTTTATGGACAGGATCGGTGTGTGACAAGGACTAACTGATTTAGATTTTGGTGAAGATCCGGATCCGACTAGAATTTTTTAAAGTGATTCTTCACCATTGAGAGATAGGGCTCAAAAACGATATATCAAAAATTTATTGGGCCAGATTTGTTCTCGTGGATCAGGCATTACGGGGCGGAGGTATGTGCTCTACCGAGTGTCCTTGTTGAAATTCTGTGCTACTTCAATATCTTGTGAACCACTCAAAATATTTTAACCATACTTGACACTTGTGGACTATAATACAAATATGAATCGTTTCAACTAGCGGGTGGGCAATGTTCTGCGGCACTTTCTTGGAAATGCACTTTATAAATTTTTATTGATCACAACATATAAGATAAAAGTGGATGATTTGTAATATGAGCTACTACTAAAGGTGACACTTTCCACCACATGTCAGTTTTGGAGTTTTGGTGACCTCCATGTTTCTTCTCCATTTCAGTAAGACTTTGGATTGATCAGGTCATAGGTCATATCTCCTTTGAAAATCATTTGGTGGACCACAACTCGAGTTAGAAGCATCAACTTATCTCTCTCTTCTTTTGCATGCTCTCTCGAGGGACCTTTTAATTGAGATCAAACATAACAGTGACTTGACATCTAATCTGGACGGAGGCATATCCATTAATGCATTTGCATCAAATTCTACTTTCTAGTTTTCTATCACTTCACAAAATATTATTGTATGTATATAATTTTGTATGCGCCTTCTGTGTCCTTTCTTAAAGGGTTCCTGCTGTGGAGTAATAATTGTTACCGTTTTGAACCACTACATTAAGCTTCCATTCCAGCTGCTGCTTTGAAGAGGGCTTTTAAAATGGGCATTTTTCAGATTGGGCGGACATATTTTTGTTCCAAGTACTGTATTTTTCAGCATACAAGTCCGGCCCTCAACTTATTCTCAGAATAGACTTTTCTATGGTTTCAGTTTAAGACATAGAATTGCATAAATGAAAACAAAAAGAAAAAAAAGTGTGTGAGTGTGTGAGATTTGTTAAAAAAATAAAAATTGTGCAATTGTTTAAAACTCACCACAGCACATTTACACATCACGGATGCGTTTCTTGAAGGTGTGACGTTAAGCAGACAAGATATTCCCATGGAACTAGTATTATAATGGTGGGGGGGGGGGAGATACTTTGGGTCATTCCGTGTCAAATCAGCCAAAAAAATGAAATTCTGCGGTGACCCCCTCAGATTTTCCTGAAAAAATTCTCAAAGCTACCTTAACATATATGATGGTTTGCCTAGTTATAGCTCAAAATTCCAAGTAGTGTCTGAGATATGGCCCTACAAACACCCTAGGGGTGTTTCAATTCTGGCAGTCGCGAGTTGCAGATTTGTATCTGAAGCATTTTTTGGAGGGCTCTAGATTCTAAAGTTTTACAAACATTTCTGAAAATTCACACAAATGGTGTCTATTGGTAAGGCTTTCAGAATCTGACATAAAAATGTTCTACTTAAAATACTTTTTAAGATAAGTACACTCAAAAATAGTGATTTGTAACATGCAGTCAAAAATTTCAGTTTTCGAATTGCTGCCAACAGTCAGTTTATTCTTCATGAAGAATTTTGTTGCCTGATTTACATAATCTAGTGACTGGATCATTTACACAAGAAAACTGAAACCTTTTGGAGCAAAATCTTGGGTTCTATAGGTGTCTGAACTTTGCTCCAGAGTCAACGACACTGAAATTTTTACCCCAAGCGGTCACCATGTTGACAGTTACACAGCTCTTTTAAATTTTTGTCACTTAAAGACACATACATAGGCAAACTGTGGGAGAAAATTCAAGAGTTGTTCTCAATCCCTTCTATTTTTAAACGATTTTTATAAAGGCCCACTATTTAAAAAAAAAACATGTTCGATGAAAGATGTTGAATAAATGCAATAGGTGTGCTTTTGTAGTGGAAGCCATGTCAAGAATTCCTAAGCTGACACCACAATGAGCATGCAGTCGTGTTTCATAGTCAGAATGACTTTGTGGTTAATTTACTTTGGCTCAAAAATGTATTTTTCCAATTAAAAATGAGATGCTAAGACTTACCTCAATTATGAAAAAAGGTACAATGGTGCATTTTGTATGATATAAAAGTAATAAATATTTAACAATATCTTAAAAAGTGACATATACTTTATTTTCATATGGAAAGTGACATTGGAATAAGTGCATATTCACAAGTATATACATTTGTATACAATATTGAGCTTTTTCATAATTGTATATGTTGCTGTGAAAATCAAACATTTCAGTCATTTACAACCATCTTCAAGGACAAATTATATAAGTCATATTTCAAGTATAAGCATCACATCAAGCAGTTTCAAAATCATTCTCAGGTAGCGAGTAGTGTCTTGCACTATGACCAGTTACATGTGGAACACTGACTACACACAGGACATGATCAAATGGAACCCAGCATTCGTCGTTACTATTTTCTGGCCAAGATAATGTTTGACGAGATCGTTTCATAAACTTAACTAATACATCCTGGTTTTCATCTGAACGCTCCACAATACAGCCAATGTACCACTCTGAGTCATACAAACAAGCTACACACGTCCCTTGCTTGAATTTAGAATAATCATTACAAAGTGTACTTTGTGCAGTACCAGTAGCTATGGAAACAGTGCTGAAAATTGAACCTGATCAAACCTTATGCATTTCAATATTACCATCAGCTGTAGGGATTAAGCTGTGGTGAGAACGTGTTCCAGACAAAGTTGCAGTAGCAGCAAACTGAGATTCAAGGTCAAATGTTTCAGAATTATTTTGAATGTCTTCTGTACTAACAAAAATAAACTTAATGCCTTCGATATGACCATCTGCCTATTTGAACATGTCTTCTGCTGTCAAAATGTGGTTCTGTAGAGGAGCCTGCAGACTTGCTCTCGCACGAAGTCGTTTCACCGTTCCCCCTATCGTATCACATGGGCTTTTCCCTTGTGATGTGGCAAAGAAATGCCACTCTGCAGGCGCACCACGGTCTGCTGTATGGAAACATAAGTTCACAAAATTTTTGTACTGACTTGCAGCACCATCTGAAAAATATGAAACCTTTTCCAAACGAGGAATAACAGATTTTAAATAGGGAATCACTTTAGATAAGAATGCATGAACAGCAGTGGTGTCGTGCTTTAAACTATCCGATAAAACAAATACAGATAAGCAGTTCAGAGTCTCTGCCCCCTTGTAGCATATGGCAAAGGGGTGGAGAGTTGCTTGGCTATTATCCCGATGGTGTCCCTGTACTTCGTCCTGCACCAAGAAACTGTAGTTTTCAGCGAAATCTAATAAGATAATGGCTTCATTTGGGGGTAACTGTTCTTTTAAGTTCTGTAAGTAGGCAGACTGGGATTTAGCGATGTAATGATGTTTCCTTAATTCATCAAATCCATCACGTACAACATCCAGAAAGTCATTTAAAGTTTCTTGAAAAGTCTTCAGATCTGTATGCACCCACTGTTTGTAAGTGATAATATCTTCAGGATCTATGTCATTGTCGGAGAACAGACCTAGCAAGTAATCATACGGTGCAGTTTTTCCTGGACAGTTTTCACACAAATGAAGCATACACTGATTGTTCTCTGTATTGCACACTATCTTAAGAAGAAGGTCTTTATAGTTATGTTGTGGTATTGCTGCTAACAAGAGTTTAACATTCTGATGGTACTGGCATACACATACTGATTGCATTCCTGCACTATTCACAGATACACACCATTTTGGTCTTGGCACTGCAAATTTTGAAAAGCCTATTTTATCATTGTACTTTTTAACATACTCTAGAGCAGGGGTCGGGAACGTGTGGCTCGCGAGCCAGGTATGGCTCTTTTGATGATTGCATCTGGCTCGCAGATAAAATTGGAGTTTGAAACTTGGAAAGCCCAATATTTCTCGCAGAAGCTTTACCTATAGTTTGAATGGTGTCATGCTTCATTCACGTGCAGGGCTGAACTTGGCAGAAGGAGAGAAGAAAAAACACCTCCGAATTGTCTGAAGCGGTTTTTGTTTCGTCCAGTCATGCTGCCGACGCGAGTAGTGATTTCGGTTCCTCCAATGACGTGCCGCCGCCGAGACGCGTCACGGAATTCATCTCGACCAATCACGCGCCACCGCTGAGGCGACTCGTGATTTCGGTTCCTCCAATGACGTGCCGCCGCCGAGACGCGTCACGGAATTCATCTCCACCAATCACGCGCCACCGCTGAGGCGACAGCATCCCAGAGTCGGCCGGCCGCGCCGCACCTCTCGAGTATGTCAGCCCGTGCGCAGGCCAGCCAGACTCACTTGGGTCAACATCTCCCTCTCTCTCATTTGCTCAAAGCTAACCCTTCGACGAAGAAGATGGCGAAAAGAAAAAAAGATGAGGAGTATCGTACATTTCAGGACGAATGGGCCGAAGAATTCGCCTTTGTGGAGAGAGCAGGTTCTGTGGTGTCTAATTTGCAATGACAAAATTGCATCGATGAAACGGTCGAATACAAAGCGGCACTTCGACACACGCCATGCTACCTTTTCATCAAAATACCCTGCGGGAGACAGCAGAAAGAAAGCGTGCCAAGAGCTACTGAGCAGGGTGCAAGCCAGCCAGCAGCAACTCCACGTATGGACCCGGCAAGGTGACTATAATTCCACCAGCTTTGCTGGATCTTTAGCAATAGTGAGGAACGGAAAACCATTCACAGATGGCGAGTATGCTGAAACGTTCATGCTGGATGTAGCCAATGAACTTTTTCATGATCTTCCGAACAAAAACAAGATAATCAAACGGATACAAGACATGCCTCGGTCGGCAAGAGCTGTTCATGATCGTACCATCATGATGGCAAACCAAGTGGAGGAAACGCAAGTGAAGGACATAAATACAGCGCCGTTCTTTTCCCTGGCTTTGGATGAGTCAACAGACGTAAGCCATTTGTCACAGTTCAATGCGATTGCAAGATATGCTGCTGGTGATACACTGCGCGAAGAAAGTCTTGCTGTTCTGCCAATAAAAGGGTCCACAAGAGGTGAGTATTTATTCAAGTCTTTCATGGAGTTCGCTCAAGAAAAAAATCTACGAATGGATAAATTTATCTCGGTGTGTACTGATGGTGCTCCGTGTATGGTGGGGAAAAACAAAGGATTTGTGGCGCTTCTCCGTGAACATGAAAATAGACCCATCCTAAGTTTCCATTGCATTCTACACCAGGAGGCACTTTGTGCTCAGATGTGTGATGGGCAGCTTGGCGAAGTGATGTCGCTGGTCATTCGTGTGATCAACTTTATTGTTGCCCGAGCCTTAAATGGTCGCCAGTTTAAAACACTGCTGGATGAAGTTGGAAATAACTATCACGGTCTGCTTTTGCACAGCAATGTGCGTTGGTTGTCAAGAGGGAAGGTGCTTGGCCGTTTTGCGGCTTGCCTGAACGAAATCCGGACTTTCCTTGAAATGAAAGGGATTGAGCATCCTGAGCTAGCCGAAACTGAGTGGCTCCTCAAGTTTTACTATCTCGTGGATATGACTGAACATCTGAACGAGCTCAACGTGAAAATGCAAGGCATTGGAAATACAGTGTTATCCCTTCAACAAGCCGTGTTTGCTTTTGAAAACAAGCTGGAGCTCTTTATCATGGATCTTGAAACAGGTAGTTTACTACATTTTGAAAAACTGAGAATTTAAAGATGCATGCACAGCAAGTGAGCCCACTCAAAACTTTGATCTCCACCAGTTAGCTGGCTTCACATCCAGTCTCCTACAGTCATTCAAAGCACGCTTTGGAGAATTTCGTGAGCACACTCGTCTTTTTAAGTTCATCACCCATCCAAACGAGTGTTCACTGAACACAGCCGACCTGAGTTACATTCCTGGTGTCTCCGTCAGAGATTTTGAAGCAGAAGTGGCTGACCTGAAGGCCTCAGACATGTGGGTGAATAAGTTCAAGTCACTGAATGAAGATTTGGAAAGAATCACACGACAGAAAGCAGAGTTGGCGAGCAAGCACATGTGGAAAGAAATGAAAAAAACTTCAACCCGAAGACCAGCTGATTATCAAAACTTGGAACTCGCTTCCTGTCACATACCACACACTGCAGCGTGTGAGTATTGCTGTATTGACCTTGTTTGGATCTACGTCTGCATGTGAGCAGTCATTCTCACATCTTAAAAACATCAAGTCCAACCTACGATTACGTCTAACGGATGAAAACCTCAACGCTTGCATGAAGCTTAACCTCACCAAGTACCAACCAGACTACAAAGCCATCAGCAAATCCATGCAGCACCAGAAGTCCCATTAATGGTGAGTATTATAACAACATTATTTAAAAGAATAAATTCAGAGGCTTATTATACTCACATTTAGTTGAATTCAGTCTTAAAATATATTATATGGCTCTCACTGAAATAGATTTCCAACTATTTTGCTTTAATGGCTCTCTGAGTCAAAAACGTTCCCGACCCCTGCTCTAGAGTCTAGATGCAACTCTTTCAAGTTAACAAGTAACAAACGCTTCTGTTTCAGAACTCTCTTGCCCTCAACAATAACTGACACAACATTCTTTTTGCCAGGACACTGTCTTGAGTACTCATCAGACTGATAAAAATCAGTCACACGTTCACATACAACACTTGATAAAGCTTTCCCTTTCTTCGCATCAGGCTCAGAAAGAATTCCCTTCTCCTCCCTTAACTGTCTTCACCGCTTGGCTATATACCGAGAAAGATCAAAAATATTAGAAACTTTTCTATCCGACCAACTTGCAGGCACCAAAGTCAGTAACTTTATCTTTTCTCTTCTGGTAGAGTTCGAGCATTTCTCCTTGAAGATAAATAAACTCATCAAATTATCGGCACTTCTCAACATCATTCTCTGACGAAGTAAGCTCATCAGCGTCCACTTGAAGGATGTGGGCAGCTTTTCTCTTCACAGATGTGTGCATGTCCTTCACCTTATGCTTTGCATACGAGACGCTGCGAATTTCTTTCATAGTCTAGGACCTGGCTTAGACATGTATGCACTTAATTTAGGAGAGGATAACTCAACTGTTTTAGGCTAATATGACCCCAAGGAACAACTTGGGATGTGTGCCAAAATCTCTATCCGGGACGAACAGCCCGAAAATGACTACGCCCTTTTTAAAATCTATGTACCCCATTGTCTATCACTCTATGCACCCTATTATCACTCACTCAGCCTGCTTTTGATTTATTCATAGCACCAGTGCTACAAGATCCAGAGAGTGAGAGAACGACTTATCCATCCAGGACTGCTATCAACTGAAGGAGAAGTTCCCACTCCTCTACAACTCTTACATGATTGGTGGATTTGTCATGAACACCACCAAGAAAGGTAGTGGAGTGCCCTTTGACCAGGCGCTAGAGCAGTGCTACAACCGGCCTGCCAAAGTGAGTGTAGGGGGGGGATAATTGGGGTCACCAGAAAGAAGGAAGCAGTAGCTCTGTAGGGAATTATCAAGCATAAAAAAGACCAGTACTTTGACCTCCTGAAGATGAAGGATGATGTCGATGGAGAACTCTCACTTTACCACGACTTCAACCCAAGTACTGCAACTAAGATAGTTGGGATGGTGCAAGACATAGAGGAGTATCTCCTGAAGGTATGCAGTCTTCTACAAGACCAGGAAGCACTGAAGAATGTTCTCACTGGAGAAATTGTGACCAATGTAAATGTAGACAAGTTGTTGTGCTGTATCAAGGAGGGCAGCACTGCTTGTGCTAATTTTATCGATGATCGACTCAGAAATGGGTCGATATCGATACACTCAACTATTAGCAAAATCAAGTTTACGTCCCCTAATACCACCTTGAAATTGGCTCCCAAAGCAGACATCAAAGATGAGACAATCAAAGCTCTCATGTTTATTGAGTATGGGAGTCACCGGGGGTTCACTGTTGAGGAGCTACTCAAGCATGAGATCACCAACTCTGCATTCTTCTTGGTTGAAGAAGATGGTTACTTGAAGAGTACCAAATCACAACTTGGGACTGAGCTGCTGAAGTTGTACCCACTAATAGATTAAAAAAAAAGGGCAAGAAACCTCCCCACAAACCCATGCCATCATTATCGACTTCATAGCCTTGGTGAGAAAGGTCCCCTTAAAGAAGCTTCATCTGCCCGTCAAGACATTGCATGACTTTGCTATTGCCTTGACATCTATGGTCACCAAAGCTGGGCACAACTGTGATGAGATCCATATCGTTTTTGATGCTTACAGAGAGGACAGCATCAAGAATGGAGAGAGGTGGAGAAGAACAAAGTCAAAAGAAATAGTTGTCCTTGATGTGATATCACCAAAATGTTCATGGTATTAGAGAACTTTTGGTCATCTTCCATCAGCAAAACTGCTTTCCAGGCATTCTATTTTGAGTGGCTCACCACCAATTACCACGGAACCAAACCTCTATACCTCGGTATATCACCACAGGCATGGATGGTGTCAGCTGGGTGTGCTTCTCCATTCCCTCGGCTCAACTGCACACACGAGGAAGCTGATGACAGGATGATGTTCCATGTGCAGGACATTCTAAGTCACCGGTCAGGACCTACATCCATGACGCTGGCATCAGGTGACACAGATGTCTTTCTGTGCCTGTTATACCACATCACAGTCAATTGGAGAGATCTTGGCCTCCAAGAGCTTTGGCTCGTCCGCAACTCAGGAGTGAAAAGATCAATATTACCACTCCACGATATCTGCATAGCATTGGGAGACGAGCTCACAAAGTGTCTCCCAGCACTCCATGTGCTGACTGGGTGCGATACAACCAGCAAGATATTGTTGCGAATTCGTGCCCGCCGGCGTGCGATCGGCCACGTAACTCGACTCGCGGCACGTTGCCCACCGGACGGACAATTCAGTCGTGACCCTCCGGGAACTATCTCCCAGCGCCAGTCACGGGTGGGGGTTTAACCACCACGATCGTGCCAATTGCCCACCCGCGCAGGATGGGGTTGCTCGCCAAATTCGATCTACCTAAGTACCTGTGCGAGTAGTCCACCGGGTGATCGTACCACGCCACAGGCCGACTCCGGACACGAACCGCTTAAGCGTTTCATTCCGTATTATAGGGATAACCGAGCGGAGTTATCGTCGGGCTTGACGGTTCCGATTAATTACCGGGCGTTTTAAACCCACGACGAATCTCTTGCGCGATGCAGGATGGAGAGTCAATAAAAAGGAAGGAGACGAAGCAGAGCGGGAACAGTTCAACAAGCAAGCATTTTATTCACACACACACAGACAATCACGTATATAGTCATACGAAAATGCAACAAAAGCAAATGCAGAGTTAAAACCGAATAACCGCGTACACACGGCAACACTTAGACAGTTCTACTTGAAAGACGGCGCCACCACAAGCATTTACGCAAAAAAGCAAAGGAAACAGAAAGCCACCCTCATAGGCGAGGAGGCAGACAGGCCTGTGGATCCCGGAAGATCGGCCGGGTCCACGAGACTGGGGAGGTCTTACCCGCGTCCTCGTGACTCGATGGTGGGCAAGCCGCAATGTTCACGCCGCTGCGCCCCGACTCCGTGCCCTGGCGTGGTTGGCGAGCCCTCTCTGGCGCGCTCCGCGCGAGCAGTCCCGTTGGCACCACGTTTAGGGTGGGGGGGGAACGGGGGCCCCCCTCGGCACTATCTCAGCGCGAATGGTGGGGGGGGGGGAATCGTTGATGCTCAGGGAGAGGGGTATGGCTGGTCGGCCTGGATATCATGACGAGTCGGGCGACCCCCACACCGCGACCTCGTCGCCATCCGCCGTCTTCTCTGCAACTCCTCCGCAACTTCTCTCCAAGCTCGACTCGCCCTCTCTCAGTTCCACTCAGCTCTGCCCCGCTCTTCTCCCAACTCACGCTTTCTCAGTTCCACTCACGCTCTGCCCCGCTCTTCTCCCAACTCACGCTTGCGAGTCGCCTTGTGCTCGTCTCTTTATAGGTCTCGGGGGAGCCGATATGCGGATCAAAACTCGATTGGAGGCGGGGCCACGCCACCCTCTGTTCAGCCATTGGTCGGGCAAAAAGGGGCGTGAACCTTCCTTGATCCGCATATCTGCATAAACGGACTTCACATACACGCGATTGGAGGCGGGGCCAAGCCGCCTCGCATTCGCCCATTGGATGGAGGGGAAATGGGCGTGAAGCGTTTTGGATCCGAATTTTTCCCCTCGGAAAGGCCGCCATTCGCGCTCACGGCTCGGTGCGTTTGGCACCAATCGCCGAACGGGCCCTAGACAGCCTGATGTTCAGTGTTCACAGGTGGTGCGGTTGTTGATTGCGAAGGTGGTGGAGGGTTTTCGGTGGTGGTTTGATGGTTATGGTGTCGTTTGGGAATGGCGGTGAAGCGATGTTTGCGGGATGGAGTTGTGAAGGTAAGGATAGTGGCTGTTTGCGTTGTTGGCGGCTTAATGGTCGAAAATAATAATAGAGAAAGAAAAAAATGGCTAACTCTAAGCGTCGCAGCCTAGATGAATCGCACATATTCCCTCCATACAACGGGTTTGGGCTAACTACACATGGACTTACTGAGAAATCTCTCCTGAGGACTCTTTTTGGTGTAATGCGAATTGCCACAACCGTAACAATATCAACTAAACTTGCAGCCCTGAATGCTGTCCGCAAACCAGGAAATTCCTCTCTGATCCTGAATTTTGACTGTCCCCAGCTAGCAGAAAGTGCAATACAGATGGCAGAGACATTCTTGGTCAAGTGTCTCAAACCATCAACAGACCTGGAGACATTTGACGACCTGCGTCTCACTGCATTTGATAGCAATGCCCTCAAGATGGACTTTGAGAGAACCACTTGCACCTCAACTAATGCAAGGAAACATATCCATCGAGGCTATTACCAACAGCAGCTGTGGGTCCAAGCCCCATTTAGAGATGCCACCCTGATTATGAATGCCGAGTCTTATGGGTTTGTAAGAAGGGGCAGTTTATTAGTCCCTGAGATTGTGATCTCCAAATCCCTGCACATGCGTAAGTGTGCTCACAAAAATGGGTGTTCCTGCAGGGTAGCTGGGATTGAGTGTTGCAAGTACTGCAAATGCAAGGGAGGTGATTGTTGTAAAAACCCTATCACTGAATGAACACTGCTCATCATCCTCATACCTGGACTCTGTTGTTACTCTTCATGTTCCTGACCCTGGTTTACGTGACACATAGACAGTATTAATGTGGTTTTAAAAGTTGTATTGTTGGTGGTTGGGCAATTTCCCTGCTGATCTTTGAAACATTTAAGCTCTCTAGATACTGCTGCCTACGAAAGTAATGTTTTGTTTTTTATTTTTCATTATAAGTTAACATTCCATTCATAATAGTGTGTAAATGATTGAAAATACAATTTCTTTATATTAATCAAATGCTCGCTTTCTTTCTTTTTAAAAAATCCCTTGTATTGTTCAAATTCCAAATTGTCTGTTCAACTCTAGTTGATGACACAAATCTTCTAACTTTACTCTAAGTCTGGAAAGTTTAAGTTGATAAATATATGGTAAGTAAAATGGTTTTTAGCCATTTTTCTCATTTAAAAAAAAAAAAAAAATCAAATTAGAAATTTTACACTCTTCTATGACCCCCCTAAATAAATAAACATGGCCATTCTGAACATTTTGAACACCTCAGAAAATCTGTAGCTCCAACGGTTTAGAAGATACAGCTATGTCAGAAGTAGCACTTTCGATGAAAAAGGGTGTGGTCATTTTCGGACTGTTCGTCCCTGATAGAGATTTTGGCACACATCCCAAGTTGTTCCTTGGGGTCATATTAGCCCAAAACATTTGAGTTATCCTCTCCTAAATTAAGTGCATACATGTCTAAGCCAGTTCCTCTACTATCATTGGAGTGCACCCCAATGCAGATACACTAGCTTCAAGAGAGTGAAAAGATTCATCTGCTTGTTCCATCACGTTCTCATCGCTTGTACATGAAAACTGCTCCCTGACAGGTGACTTCTTCAGCCTCTGCTCACAATTGAAGCACAGCTTTTGACCAGGTTTAAGCCCCCAAGCCTTAGCTTCATCCTGGTCCAATGTATGGAGATTCTCTGAAATAGAAGGAAGGAAAAATCTGGTTGAGTCATCATTTCAAAAGGGCATTTCAGCATAAACATCCTTTTAGTTTTCTCACCTTTTGTCTTTATCCTTTTTTTGTTACAGTACTTATTTTAAAGATAAAATTTATTACGATCTTTTTTTCTACATTCATAAAGAAATTGTAAATCATCATAAAGAAATTGTAAATTTGTAACTTTTTATTAGGTCATCTCTACCGAGATGACCTAATAAAGTCGGACCGTCCGTCCGTCAATTTTTCTTTCCGATCTTGATGAAACTTAGTATGTGGGTAGAGGTCGATGAGTGTTGCACAACGATATAACTTTTGTCCGGGTTCAAGGTCAGGGTCAAGGTCACGAGGTCACATAAGTTCTAAAAATCGCCATTTTCATAACCTATCTCGTCTGCCATTCTTCAAGATATTCGGCAACTGTTTATTGATTATGATAGTAAGAAATATTATCTTGTATCTAACTGGACATATTTTTGAATTTCCGTCCCATTTGGCCGCCACGTAACCTGGAAGATGGTCAAAAACACCTCCCGGTACAAAACTTTTTACTTCCGATCTTGATGAAATTTGGTATGTGGGTAGAGGTTGATGAGTGATACCCAACGACATATTTTTTCCCGGATTCGAGGTCAGGGTCAAGGTAATGAGGTCATGAAAGTTGTGAAAGTTGCCATTTTCAAAACCTATCTTGTCTGTCATTTTAGGTGATATCTGGCAACAGTTCTTCGATTATGATGGTAAACAACATTATAGAGATGACCGTCACCCCCACACGGGGGTAATTTGTTATTCTGTCCAGTTCATGTCATGAATTGACTTTTCTATTACTTAATGTATCACATTTATAGAAGATTAAACCTGTACCTTTTAGAGTCTTTAACAGGGTGAAATCATTGACTTTACAATGGTATTTTTAAGGCTAAGTGCATGTAAGTGGTTACCACTGTTTCAAAAATGTCAAAAAATGAAGTTTGTTCCATTGCCTTCTCACTACATTTTCCTGAAAGTGTTAGTCTAACTGAGTTTAGAACAAAAAAACGTATAGCTTAATTACATGTATATACCGAAATATGATACTTTGAAGAAGTGGTAGCTATTCTGATGGTTTTGCGAGTTTTCAATGAAATTACCTAATTTTTATTTTTTGGCAAAATAAATGAAGGTCATAGTATGTAACTTATTCTAGCAACGAATCTAATAATCAAAATACCAATTTCTGGGATTGTTAAGAAATAATACATACCTTTTTTTTATTATTGCTCTATTCAGTGACTGTCAGATGCTGAAAAGCACTAAAAGAGAGATTTATCGAACAAATTCTTGGACATAAATTTTCAATTCAATCAATTCTGGGAGTAACAAAAAGCTCTCTAAATTCTCCAAAACTGTTTTAACTGCCTTCTAAATTAATAAAATATTTTTTAAATACCTGGAAAAATTATTTTAAAATATTTTAAGAAAATTAATTTTTTTTAATCAAATTCAAAAAAAGTGTGACGTGCAGTCGGACAAAAATGCAAAATTACTCTAAACCAAAGCCATGCATGTTTTCAATATTTTTTATACCATTGTATCTATATCACAATATTGGCTGAGAAAGCAAAGGGGAGTTGAGCCTGGAGTGATGCGGTGCTCCCCTCGCCCTGGTCGGGCTTTCGGGTGAGTTGCGCAGTGAATCTGAAATCAAATCTCTGAACTTTCAAACGGGCCGCGGCGAATCCAGATCAGAGACATCGTCACTAAGATGGTGGGATTTGTGTGCTGGGGAAATAGAATATGGGATTCCGCTACTGTTGTTTATTGATTATGCAGTGAACTGGGATCATATAAGATGTGTTGAGACTGTGATCAGTGATTAAGCTCTTTTTCATGGATTAAAACGTGCTTTTCTTGAAATAAGTATCCGGTGTTCGTGTTTATTAAGTAGTGACCTCTGACAAAATGTGATGTGCTCTGAGCAAAGTGTTATATTCTATTGCTTGTTTGAAATTCTCTATCTCTGTATGACAAACTTGTTTCAAAAACTATTTACATTCCTAATTTATCCGAAAGGTTGTCCCACAAAGCAATTCAAACTCTCACTGTATTCAGTAGCATGCATACCTCTACCAGGCTGAACAGTTTACGTTTTGAATCCCACTGTTAGGCGGATCTGCATCCGGAAATGAAATGCACAGAAGGACAATTAATTGAACAGATGAGCATGTATCGAAGAATCAGCCCAGCAATTGAGAACTAGTCCCAGGTTTTTCATGAATCGTCATAGAACAGGAAGTGACATACAGGAGATCCTGTAATACGAGATCTACAAGATCTAGTAAACGCACGTACGAATCGCCATCGAAATGGATGTAAACTCAGGAGTACCCAAACCTACAGACACTACGTCAATATTAGCAAGAAGGTTGACAAACGTTAGCAAATCTGAAGATAAGAAAAATCAATTATCTGGAATGCCTCCATTTCCATGGAGGTATTCTACACATTCAGTGTTTTGCCTGGATGGTGATTGAGGCATTCTTAACCAAAATCTAATCGGCTTGTTCTTGTCACCGACCCAACTCATCCACCAAGTGTTGTCATCATCCATCCACAACTTTTTGAAATATCATACCGTATCGTTTTTGGCACCATCTCTCAATGGTGAAGAATCGCTTAATTTTTGTATTTGGATCTTCACAAAAATCGAATCTATTCGTCGTCCTCACACACCCAACCTGTGCATTAAATTTCATCCGTGTCCGTCCGCTGCTTTTTGAGTTATACTGCTCACGATGAGACTGTGGTGAAAACGTAACCTACGTCCACCTTTATTGGCGGAGATAATGTTATGCCAAAACAGCTCATTAGTATTCAAGACTGGAAGTACCTAAGGTAACGTTGTGACTGTCAGTGAGGAGTTAACACCTCTTTTGTTTTGACTGACAGTTTTGCTCACTACCATAGTTGATCAACTTATCTGTGAATGAAGGAAAGAAAAATGGGGAAATTAGCCAATCTGACATGTACTCCACATTGGCTTGTAAGCTGAAAAATTCTGTAAATTTGTTATTGGCTTTCCAATGGTACCATTTTTATTATTCTACGACAACAGGAACCGCTAAAGGTCGTGCTGCTTCTTGGTTACATGCACTCGTCCACTAACAACTACAATTTTTCAAGATACTCCCCAACAGAATTGTACCAGTAATCCTGGTGCCAGAAGGAAACCCCACAATGAACTGCTGTTTCTTGTTGCGTTGTGCGAGGTGGACTGCTCCAAATCCTCTGCTCTTTCGAACGGTATCCCCCAACCACCAAGCTGTTAACTGGCGCTAATGTGCATGTTTACATTACATGCCCAAACAACCTGTACTGCACAAATTGATGTTCCAATCCTACGTGGACTTTGTTGCAAGTTATTCACAAGTAATGTGACCATTTTTTGTCACAAGTTATGGTGTGCGTTGCCTTCTGGACTTTGGCGAGTCATCATCCCATATTCGAAAGGATTGTGTGCATTGTGCCTCCTTGTAATTAAAAACCTGCCGGAGCCATATCGTTGCGAAATAATTATGATGCATTGCCCTCTGTTTATCTTCTCAGGGTTTCCATTGTTCTCCACGCTTTTGCCACTTGATATCATTGCCTTGGCATTTTCTTGTCTTTTCTCTTGAAGGCCCTGTCACACCTTGACGTTTTAGCCAGCGTATGGCAATGTATGTAAAACGCTGGCGTACGCTGAACTAGTCATGTTTTTTTTTTAAGTTTTGGACGTATGCATAACGTATTAGTAACGTACACAGAACGTTTTAATCACATATAGATAACTTATACCAACGAATGCTGAGCGTGTTGTCGGTGTTCACAACCTATGCCCAACGATAGTCTAACTTATTCATAGCGCGGCAGCGTATCGCCGACGATCACGTGGCGTAGGCTATTCATAGGCTGCGGATCCACGATTCAAATCATAACCGCACTAGACATCGAAGTGTGAAGCCGCTGTCACACCTTGACGTTTTAGCCAGCGTATGCCGACGTATGAAAAATTTGCCGAACCAAGTTGGCACACGTCGAATACGTTATGAGTAAGTTTTGTATACGTTAATAGCACGCTGGCATACGTCGTAGTACGTTGGCATACGTCAAGATTTTCAGCATGTTGAAAATTTCTCGATGTACTCAGCGTATGACACACATTCCGCATATGCTGGCATACGTTGTAGGCATGCTACGTGATCGTTTACATACGTTACTTGTACGTTACTCATAAGTCGAAACACGTCAATGTAATGGTTAGCGCCAGTGTTCCAGACTCCCTGTTTTTTTTTATTTTCTTGCCAAAACAAAGTTTTTGCAAGATATGTTAGTCAGCTTGTATGTTTTTTTTTTTTTTTTTTTTTTTTTTTTTTTTTTTTTTTTTTTGGTCTGTAATCACGTATAAAAAAAATTCTGCAGAGCACAGTTATCATTGGAATTTTTTTTGTAACTTTGCATATCAGAGGCTTTTGAGGTCCCTTTCAGCACATAAAATTTTGAAGGTCAAGGTCACTTTGTCGCAAATCAGGGGAGTCGACGAAACCCTTATTTTTTGAGTAATTTTGATCGGATAGTCTTCAAACTTCATGGGAATATAGTTCATGGTCTGGCGCTCAGCTGATTAATTTTTGGTGGCGATTGGCATTGACCTTCATGGTTCGCGCCTAAGGTGAAACGTATTTGACCCCAAGGTCAAATTTTCAATTTTTAGGAACCATGTCGTGTAGTACCTCGATGAGTGCTTTCTAGATATGTCAAGCTTGAGACATTATGATGTCATTTGGTGACGTTATGAGGCCAACGCATATTTTTCATGGTTACTCTGTAGACCGATTCTCATCGGAATCTCTTGTAGGCAGATATTCCTCAAGGAGTCGCTTCTGGTGGATAGCAGCTCTGTTCACCTCAGTGTGACCTTAAAGAAGTCACACGTGGTCACCTTTTGGCAAGATACGGGTCACACTGCGGGTGACATTGGTTTTTTTTTGTATTTTTTTTCTTCGGTATGACTGTGATGTTGACACTTCGATTTCTAGTGCGGTTATGATTTAAATCGTTGAGCGGCAGCCTATTACTGATATTATATTGTTACAGCTGTGGATATTCGCAGAACACCATATACAGTGGGGAGAACAAGTATTTGATACACTGCCCATTTTGCAGGTTTTCCCACTTACAAAGCACGTAGAGGTCTAATTTTTATCATAGGTACACTTCAACTGTGAAAGACAGAATCTAAAACAAAAATCCTGAAAATCACATTGTAAGATTTTTAAATAATTAATTTGCATTTTATTGCATGAAATAAGTATTTGATACATCCGAAAAACAGAACTTAATATTTGGTACAGAAACCTTTGTTTGCAATTACAGAGATCAGACATTTCCTGTAGTTCTTAACCAGGTTTGTACAGACTGCAGCAGGGATTTTGGCCCACTCCTCCATACAGATCTTCTCCAGATCCTTCAGGTTTCGGGACTGTCACTGAGCAACACAGACTTTCAGCTCCCTCCAAAGATTTTCTATTGGGTTCAGGTCTGGAGACTGGCTCGGCCACTCCAGGACCTTGAGATGCTTCTCACGTTCTGAAGACACTCCTTAGTTGCCCTGGCTGTGTGTTTCGGGTCGTTGTCATGCTGGAAGACCCAGCCATGCCCCATCTTCAATGCTCTTGTTGAGGGAAGGAGGTTGTTGGCCAAGATCTCGCGATACATGGCCCCATCCATCCTCCCCTCAATACAGTGCAGTCGTCCTGTGTCCTTTGCAGAAAAGCATCCCCAAAGAATGATGTTTCCACCTCCATGCTTTACGGTTGGGATGGTGTTCTTGGAGTTTTACTCGTCCTTCTTCCTCCAAACATGGCGAGTGGAGTTTAAACCAAAAAGCTCTATTTTGGTCTCATCAGACCACATGACCTTCTCCCATTCCTCCTCTGCATCATACAGATGGTCATTGACAAACTTCAGATGGGCCTGGACATGCGCTGGCTTGAGCAGAGGGACCTTGCTTGCGCTGCAGGATTTTAATCCATGACGGCGTAGTGTGTTACTTATGGTTTTCTTTGATACTGTGGTCCCAGCTCTCTTCAGGTCATTGACCAGGTCCTGCTGTGTAGTTCTGGGCTGATCCCTCACCTTTCTCATGATCATTGAGGCTCCACGAGGTGAGATCTTGCATGGAGCCCCAGACTGAGGGAGATTGACTGTTATCTTGAACTTCTTCCATTTTCTAACACAGTTATGCGCCACTTAACGACGGGGTTACATTCTGAGAAACGCGTCGTTAAGCGACGTCGTCGTGCGAACATCTTTTTTTTTTTTTTTTCATTTTCGTTTTCGAACATCATACTTACACAAACATAGACACTTAAAGCTATCTGCTGTAACCTATTGCTCCTCGGATACAAACCTGTACAGCATGTTACTGTACTGAATACTGTCGGCAATTGTAACACACATCCAAGAGACAGAAGACACGTGAGATTTACGTTTGTGCAGTTCATGATGGCCATCAGTGTGGTTAGCAGCAGCTTACAACCTCCATTCACATCGATTATATAAAGGTGAATAAATAGCGTTTGGATTTTATAAATACGTAATCATTGCATCGATGTTATAATTTACAAATGAATAAACGAGCACCTGTCAATTGTGAGTGTGTGTGTGTGTGTGTGTGTGTGTGTGTGTGTGTGTGTGTGTGTGTGTGTGTGTGTGTGTGTGTGTGTGTGTGTGTGTGTGTGTGTGTGTGTGTGTGTGTGTGTGTGTGTGTGTGTGTGTGTGTGTGTATATGTGTGTGTGTGTGTGTGTGTGTTTTTTTTTTCGGAACAGTGCGATTGTTTTAACAACATAAAAAGCTTCACTAAAAACAAATTTGTGTTTTAATGTCGACTAAGAACAACGATTTATTCGTGGAATTCTTCAATTCAAAGGTAATTTACTTGCTCGAAGGTAAACGTGCAAACATTGGTTCAGTTTGAAAGCCGATTTTCTTGAATCCCAATTTAGCACGACCCTGCTTTTTTTTGCGATGACATTTTATGGACCTCAACGATCGCATTATAACAGGGCCACACTGTCGTTTATTGTCATTATGAGGTATTATGTTCTGTAGAGTGTACATAATTGTATGTGCTATTTTTATACGAGGCTGCATCACTCGGTGATAGGAATTTTTCAGCTACATTTTTTTTTTTCATTTTTTTTTTTTTCTAGAGCTGGCAAACCCATGTATATGCAATCCGTCGTTGCCCGGAACGTCGTTAAGCGGCGCATGACTGTAATTGCGCCAACAGTTGTTGCCTTCTCACCAAGCTGCTTGCCTATTGTCCTGTAGCCCATCCCAGCCTTGTGCAAGTCTACAATTTTGTCCCTGATATCCTTCGACAGCTCTCTGGTCTTGCTCATTGTGGAGAGGTTGGAGGCTGATTGATTGAGTGTGGACAGCTGTCTTTCATGCAGATAACGAGTTCAAACAGATGTAGTTAATACAGGTAATGAGTGGAGAATGGGAGGGCTTTTTAAAGACAAAACTTACAGGTCTGTGAGAGCCTGAATTCTTCCTGGTTCGAAGGTGATCAAATACTTATTTCATGCAGTAAAATGCAAATTAATTATTTTAAAATCATACAATGTGATTTTCAGGATTTTTGTTTTAGATTCCGTCTTTCACAGTTGAAGTGTACCTATGATAAAAAATTACAGACCTCTACGTGCTTTGTAAGTGGGGAAAAACCTGCAAAATCGGCAGTGTATCAAATACTTGTTCTCCCCACTGTAGGTCCTTAGTTCAGTTATGCCGATAAATCCGTGTTCAGTTAGATTTCCCCACCGTTGTCTCATGGGAATTATTCGTGTCATATCACCCGGGCTGTGATCTTTGAGTTCACTGTTTTTCTTTTACTCTCGTTATTTTGGGCCAACCACCAACCACCTTCTCCAACCGCCAACCACCTTCTCCACCACGCCAACCACCACCCACCTTCTCCACCACACCAACCAACCAACCACCCTCTCCACAACCGCCTTCACCACAACGACATCTCCTCACCATCTCCTAAACTGCATCGCCCCCCAATACTCAACACGAACAACATCGCCTCACCTTCATCTCCGAAACGCCGCCATCTTTTCGCCGGCAACTGTGAGATCGCTGCAAATAAACGCGGTGTTTTCCTTGTTCCCAGCGACGGTGATTTCTGCCAAGTCCGCTCCCCCTTCAGCGTTGGTAATTTCTACCATGTCCGCTCGCTCCAAGCTTCGCCTCTGAGATTCGGATTAAAAGAGAGAAAGGGGCGGAGCGAGCGGGGGGGGGGGGGTCGAAATCTCGTCTCTTGGGCCCTATAAAAGGGCGTGCAGAGTGCCAGTTCAGTCAGTCTGGAGAGGTCGAGGAGCCGCGTGGAAGTCTGGAGCCCGAAGCCTGCAGTAGCTGGAGAAGCTGAGGAGAGCGGAGGAGGCGCGAAATGGGAGCGCGGCTAAGCCTGCTGTGCCGCGCGGAGCTGCACGTTCGTGTGCGAGCCGGAGAGAGCTCGCCAACCAGCTCCGAACGGTCTGAGGTGATCGGGCTTCGGAGCGGTCCGAGCATCGCTGAGAGACGAACGGGTTCTTAAAGAGAGCATCAACTCAAAAAGAGCGAAGACCCGTTCGTTCCTCTCAGGCGTTGCCGGCTGGGGCCCGAATCACCAGGCCGCGGCAGAGCCGCGGTTACGCTAGCTGCCGTGGGGAAGGAACGTCGTGGGTCGCCCCAGCGAGGAAGGTAACCAGCGCGGTCTACACGGCTCCGTGCAATAAAGACCCAAATAGGTCCAGTCTACCCCTCGTCTGTCCTGGGGTTTTTCCTTGCTTTTCTTTGAATGAAAGTTGTGGCGCCAAGTCCAATAAGTAGAACCTGTATAAGTAAATGTACATAATAGATAAACGGTGTTAGCTCTTTCCTTTGCATTGTGTTTGGCTGTATAGTTGCATGCGTGCTTCCCCCATTCATTGCATGACTGCTTACATGCTTATGTGTGCTTTGTAATAAATGTGCTTCTTTAAATGTGAACCTGATCATTACGTCTTTTCCTCCATTGAACTGCCGTATTGCATTTCGGAATAATAGCGGGCTTTTTAATAGCCGGTGAAGTGATCGGGTCCAACGGGACTGCGTGATAATACACCGCTCGGTTATCCCAAAATGAAGCGAGCTGCTTAAGCGGCTCGTTTCCAAGTGGTCCCGTTGAGGTACAATCTCTCAGTAATCTACCCGCACGAATAATTAAGTAAATCAATTATTTGGCGATCGGACCCTGTAGTTCGGGTAGAGTGCGGACAAGGTTGTGGTGTGCTTGGAGCACACCCGTGACTGGTTTTTGGCGTTGTTCCGGAAAGTCGCGACTGAATTGTCCGTTCGGTGGGCGAAGCGACCGCTATTGGTTAGACGCGGTCGTTCGCATGCCGGCTGGTGCGAATTCGTAACAATATTATAACCGCACGAGAAATTGATGAGTTAACATCACCGTCATACCGAAGGAAGAACAAAAAAAAAACAGGGAGTCTGGAACACTGACTCCAACCATTACATTGACGTGTTTCGACTTCTGAGTAACGTGTCAACGATCGCGTAACGTGCCTACAACACATTACTCGTAGGTTAGAAATAAGTTTCGGGTACGCTAAACATTACCTCGACGTGTTTCGACTTATGAGTAACTTGCAAGTAACGTGTGTCGACGTGTCAACGATCGCGTAACGTGCCTACAACTTATGGCCAGCATTATGCGGAACGTGTGCGTCATACGCTGGCATACGTCTAAAAATTTCAAGCATGGAAAATTTGTCTAACACCTCGGCGTACAAAGACGTATACCAGCATACTACGACGTATGCCAGCGTGCTCTTAACGTATACAAACTTACCCATAACGTATTTGACGTGTGCCAGCGTTTTAGCAAAATTTTGGATACGTCAGGCATACGCTGGCTAAATCGTCAAGGTGTGGCAGGGCCTTGAGCATTCCGATGTTCAATCCAAAACTGCACAATGCATTGTCATTTCCTATAAACACTTTGTAGCCCCATTTCTCCAGCGGGTTGTTGTTTTGGGGCAGGAACCCCCCTCCTACCCTAACCAGGATTTACTGTTTGCGATTGGATATCTATGCAATTTGAATTTATTCTCCTGAAATATATATATTTTTTAAAATCTGGATTTGATTTGCTGTTTATCTTTCATATTGGCTTTTATGTTTTATAAACCTAAAATACCACTCGTTCCGGTCATGACTGTGATGTTTGCACGCAGGTGTCCGACTACATTTCCACTTGCTGATCAAGGGTCTTACACGTCAATCTGCCGGACAGGCGCAGCTGGGTCTTGGCCACAGCTACTCTCGTGCAAAGGTCAAATTCAACGTCAACCGAGCTGATAACATGATAATCCACTCCATCAGTCTTCTTGATCAGCTGGACAAGAACATCAATACATTCTCCATGCGTGTGCGGTCAGCTTGGGCTCAAAAGGGGAGCAACATGGGTGCAAGTGGTAAAGTTTGGGCTCTTAGGAGGGCCATGCTGGGTAGAAGCTGGGCCTGTTGTGAGAGGGGATGGTGTAGCTCATGCTGCTGGGGGGTAATGTCGTGTTGCAGCTGTGGTTGATTGTTGAGTGATTTCATGGGTGTAAGCAGCACAGCTTGAATATGTTGGGTTTCTTGTAAGATAAGAGCAGGCAATCATTGCAGTTCCCTCTTTGTATTCTCAGAGCTGTACTTCATGTGTCATTGCAATCTATAACCTTAATTCCTTACCCTTTTGCCCCCCAACATGCATTTACCTTTTGCCTATAATGCATATCCAAACTTCATGTTATTGCCCCCACTCAAGCCCCATTTTTCAGGTATTTTAGATGCAACCTGACTAGCAGGATTCATCAAGTAGTGTTAATGTAAAGGATATCTCCCACACCTCGCACCCTACTCGCCCATTCATTGATGCTCAATATCTGTTTCAGTTGTTGGTTCACTAACTACTCGGACTCTTATGTTGGAAGTCCAACATGATGGCACAGATGGGGGTAGAGCACTCAACTTGCAGCCTTTTTGCCTGTTTTTGCTTCTCCACCCAAGTATAAATTCTCAGGTTGGCATTAGGCAGGCAGGGCATTGCATCAATTGGTTTGCAGTTCAGGGATATTACTGGGATGGATGTCAATCTGGGGATGTTGTCTGCTTGCATCATCTGGTGGATCGTGAGGTTTTGCCAAGTGATGGACATTGGACAGCTATGATTGCAAAGCCAAGTAATGTTAAAGCTTATTTTCCAATGAATGCTTATGTGGCCCTCTCTGTGCTTACCACAAATTGCAGTCTATCCATGCAGTTTGTACAGAAAAGGGAGGAATATCGATTTCTGTGAAGTCTCCATCCAACTTGATTGTGTGTCATAGTTGGTGGAATAATTTGGACTCCTTCGCACAAATGATTGTTCTGTTTTGTTGGCGTTTTAAGGAAAATTATCTTTTGTGCAGAGTTCAGTTAATCTCAGAATAATCAAAATAATCCATTTAACCTTTTTTTTTTTTTTACAGCGAGTGGTATGGCTACCACTTTCCTGAGCTTGTGAAAGTGATATTGGACAACCACATGTACTGTCAACTTGCCAAGACGATCGGCAACCGCAAGACATTGTCGGAGGAGAGGCTGGAAGAGCTGGAGGAAATTACAATGGATGGTAGCAAAGCGCAAACTATCTTGGACGTGTCTCGTTCCTCTATGGGCAAGTTATTGATGCTCACTTGAGTTTGCTTGGTCTGTGTGTTGTAAATGTTTCAAGCTTTTTCAGGTTGTTGTGGTTTGTGTTAGTAGTGAGGCATCCTTGGCTAAGCTCTCAATGACGAGCACTTAATGATACCTTTTGTAATCATTTTTCAGGCATGGACATTGCACCACTTGATTTGATTAATATAGAAAGCTTTGCCACACGTGTCATTTCGCTCTACAAGTACCGCAAGGACCTGCAAGAATACCTGCGTTCCAAGATGAACCAAGTTGCTCCAAACCTTGCTACCCTCATTGGCGAAGTGGTGAGTTGTGTAGCTTTGTATCTTCCACCCTCTTTCAAGAGTGCTGCCAATTGTCACCTCGTGTTGTCTCCCGTGCCCCCTCGCTCACTTCCATTTTCCACTTTCACACTTCCTGAGTCTTTCCTTTCTGCCACTCCCCCACTTGTGTGTGACGTCTTTGTTACTTGCTCCTGTTCTTCAGCTTGGGCTCTGGAAACCAAATTATTACTTGAATTTATAATAATGTAAAAATGCAAGGTTAACCTGGTTTCGTATTTTGAGAAATAATTTAATAAATATATATGCTGAGAAAGCCAGTAAAGAGCAGAATACACACATTTCTTTGAGTCGTAAACAACCTTGTAAAACTTTATCTATCCGGTGACCATCTTCGTCAGCAGGGCAAAACATGACTCTCCTATCTCCCTCCCCAAAAATCCTTCCTGGGGCTGTAAACAAACAAAAACCCCTCTACGTAGCAAATTTGAAGTGCACAAAGTTCCATCTGATACCTTGGTAAAAACTGTATACATGCACTCTATATTCTATGTAATCTTAAGTCTTCAGCTTGTAACGATGTAGTAAGTTGAAGCCTTCCTTCTGTGCACAGGAGTGTGTTGTATTTTACTGAATAAACAGCTTGTATTGAATTATAGTTTCCTGTGGCTGAAATTGCTCCCACAGCTCCATGAGCCTGGCAGATCTAGTACAATGATTGTTTTTTTTTAAATTTTCTGACTCTTACTTGGAGTTTTGATCGGAGGTTCTGAGCACTTGAGATATCAATTCGGAACCTTAAAAAAAGCACAATCCACATGTACTATGGAGGTGTGTGGTATGTGACTGCAGCACTCTTTAGACATTTTGTCGTTGCAGGTTGGTGCGCGTCTCATCTCGCAAGCTGGAAACCTCACCAATCTTGCAAAGTACCCTGCCAGCACGGTGCAGATTTTGGGTGCTGAGAAGGCACTTTTCAGGTACTTGTACAATGCGAGGTTATGGTTGTAAAGAGTAAAAATAATGGCAGCCTTTGCTGTTGGTTCATTATCTTCATCGGACTCTCCACTGGAATTAACAAACTCAACCTCCATAATGTTTGTCTTGTCAACAATGCCTTCCTCCAATGCAATATCGGCACTGTACAGTAAACCCTTAAATATCGTGGTTTTGATCAATCGAAGGCAACCTCTTTATGTTTTGATTTTAATTATTGCAGGGTTTAATTTCGACCAATCCCAATCGCGGTTTTTAAGCTGAACTGTGATGATTATCTCCCACCATGTGCACCATTAATAATGGAATTCTACCAAAGTGTAAAACGATAGACAGACATGCTTTTTAATGTTATTTATTCACTGGTTTGTGGAGTTGCAGAATGATTTATTAAATAAACACATTGACAGATTTCAAAGGGAAACTATTTAAGAGATTAATAGGTGAGGAATGGTGGAGGCGTTTAATCTGCTTCATCGCAAAGCCGATTTATGTTTATTTTACATGCTTATTTAAATTGTGATGTTCAATTTTAGCCTTCCTCTATATTTTCTCAAAGCCCAGGGACCTCACCCCCTTTTTAGCCCCCATTTCGGACTTGTGGATTTTGTTTTGATTTTGGTGTGCGTGTGTCCGCAACCATATCTTGGACATGTATGGACCAATTTTATTCATACTTGGCACAGACATCACATACATTTACACACACGATCAAAAATGGGCGGCCAGTTTAGCTGTAAACCCCCCTCTCCATGTTGAATACGTCCTCAACCATTTCTCAGACGTGTATTTACCGATGTTGATCAAATTTGGCACACAGGATGGCCGACTGGTGACCATTTTGTTACTTAAATATCTCCCAACTATTTCTCAGACATGTATAGTAGGATTTTGTTCAAATGCGGCACAAACACAGCACATGATGGCATACACATGCACCTCGCTATTTTGCGATTATGATCAAAGATGGCCGACTGCTCGACTGGTGCCCATTTTAGATGTAAATGGATATGGGCTAGCCCTTTTACTCCGTTCAGCAAAATTACTAAAACAACAGGGGCTGTGACTTTTTTTTTTTCTTTTACTTTTTCTTTTTCTTCCTTGTTCCCAAAGGAAATTGGTTTTTACTTTCATAGTTCAGAACATTCTGACATTTTCCAGGAAAGTAAGGACCCACGATATTTAAGGGTTTACTGTATTGTGAAATAATTCAGTTAAAAATAAGAAATAGAGTTCTCGCCAATTTGTATGATCTTCAGGATACATCTTTGAATTGTCCACTCGCGAATAGATCAAAATATTATGAGTATCATTTTGTGAATTGTGTTGACTTAATTTTCATAGGGCATTGAAGACCCGAGGAAATACACCAAAATACGGTCTCATCTTTCACTCAACATTCATTGGCCGCGCGGCAGCGAAGAACAAGGGACGCATATCACGCTACCTCGCCAACAAATGTGCCATTGCATCCCGAATCGACTGTTTCTCAGGTCTGCTATGCCATTGTACATCTTGTGATGCTTCAGTTGATCCTGTCTTGTGATTTGGGATATTCAGCCCAGTGGGTGTTGTAATGGTTTTGGCAATTTGGTTTTTGGTGGGTTTTGCTGCACTTAAAAAAAAATAATAATCATTTTATTTATATGTACAGTCAACCCTTGCCGTCCACAATTTCGTGTATCTGCGCTTACCTTTTCGACACCCTTTCGCTCCGTCCATGCCGATACCTTCGCGTATCCACAGAAAAAATGATCTCCCACCTCAAACTCCTTAGGTTTCCACAAGTATTTATTTTTATTGTTGTTTTTTTTTTTTAACACTTTCAATGCTTGGATAACAATATTGTCCTTAATTTAACATTACCTGTGAAAACATAACTGCACTTTATCGCCGGAAAATATAAAAATTTGCTTTCTGCAACTCCCAGGAACATTCACCCACCATGGACAAAATATATCCCACCCACCCTGAACTCGTTTGTATTTCATAAGTATTTTAACACTTTCAATGTTCTGATAACTATTTTCCTTCATTTACCAATAACTGTTAAATTCGAATTGTACCTTATCGCCGGAAAATATAACAATTTCAAAAATTTACGTTCTGCTTCTTCCAGCATCTGCCGCACCACCACATCATTGTCTTCTGGCTGCTTGGTGAGGTGCGGTATTTCATTGTGATAAAACTTTGTATGCTGTTTATTTAATCATGGGTCCAAAACATCCATCAAGTGGTGCATCTGCTGAAGAGCAGGATAAAAAAAATTGAAGAAAGCTATGACATTAGTGCAAAAAGTTAAACTATTAGATTTACTTGAGTGGTGCACGTGTTACTTTGTTGGTGAAAGATTACAACATCATTGAGTCCAATATTCGTTACATTCATCAATGTAATGATAAAATTAGGGCAAGAACACACTTAATATATGTCCACAAAGGCAAGAGCACAGCATAATAGATGTGAGGGATTTGTGGGTCGCTCCTGGGAAATTAATCGGCTACCTCCATGCCATGGTTATGTTCAAGCAGAACTGACCAGGGCTACCCACCAACGGTACTACAAGCAGTAAAGCCTTCTTATTGGTGGTAAATCTTCCTTGTTTTATCTTATTTTACTCAATTGTTGTTTTCAATTAAATGTCTTTTTTATTATTATTTATTTATGATTTTTGGACTTATTTTGGGAAGCTGGAATAAATCTCATTGACTTGCATGTTATAAACTGTTCCTCGTTTGCGATTTCGCTGTTCATGGAAGTTTAGAGGAACGTAACCCAGCGGACTGCGAGGGTTTACTGTGTGTGCGTGTATAAATTTGGTACAATTTTGTGAATAGTCACTTGCAAATGTTTTTGCGTACATTTCACCTGGTGAATGCTGACAATATATATATATATATATATATATATATATATATATATATATATATATATATATATATATATATATATATATATATATAAATTTTTTTTTTTTTTTTTTTTTTTTTTTTTTTTTTTTGGCACGCAAATTTGGAAATATTCTTAAAGCACGAAGGTAGTTTGAAAATGTGTGACTTTTAATTATTCTAGAACTCTTCATTGCCCGAGTCACTGACAACCCCCTGATGACCTAAAGTGCGGCTCTTGACGTGTGGCCGATAGTACACAAATGTGAAAACACCCCATCATATTCCACCTTAAATGCTATCAAATTGACACAATGGTTTCAAATGAGTGTTCAAACGTGAAGCATAAAAGTAACATCACTACATCAGGATATGGTTGGAGTATACAAACAATGATTGCAGCGCAGTTAACCACAACAAAGAAGAATATGTGGGGGCGGGGCCAAATAGCAGCCATTATGGAGTCCTGCAGGTTGTGTGGTGGCTCTCACACTGATGCCTTGTCAGCAAAAGTGGCCCCCCCTCTTAAAAACAGAAACACCGTTCTCAAAAGTCAAAAGGTTTCAAGAACTTGGTTAATATTCACTAATTTCTCAACAACTGCTACGTGTTAGCATATACACTTGCTGCATCGATGTCAGTCACTGGTTTGATGGCTTCTGCGCATAAATCCTTTGGAGTGGGAACGCAGCCGTTTTGGGACACGTGCTTCGACATCTCGATGCTTCTTTAACTGCCATCTCGATGTTCTTCAAGTGTTCCAAATAAATGAAAATTGCACTGTGACAAATGTGAATTTTATGGCGAACAAGACAACTCGTGAACCCGTTGTTGTGACAGCGGTTGATTAAAAAAAAAAAAATTCAAGAAAAAAAACAAAGATAGCGAACAATACTGCTGAGGTTGTTTGCATTGATCAAATTATCCCGAAGAGTACTTGACTGAATCGTGAATTGATTTTTTTAATTTTCCGTTGTCCGATTTGAACGAAACTTGATATTGCGTGTCAATGTGAAGAAAAGAAAAATGGAGAAAAGAAAGTCGAATAAATTATTTTGCGTAATCTTCGAAACACAATTTTATTTATTAATGAACGTGGAAGTATGAGATCAAAATGGTGATGTTTATTTTATGCTTAAAAATAAATTGTTCTTTGTCTATGTGAAATGTTTGAGATTTTTAAATAAATCATTTCAAGAAAAAAAAAGCTCCAGTGAACTATACCGCTGAGGTTGTTTGCATTGATAAAATTCTCCTGAAGAGGACTTGACTGAATCGGGAATTGATTTCTTAAATAATTTTTTCTTTGCCTGATTTTAACAAAACTTGATACTGCACACCGCAGGAGAATGGTGAGTAAGGTGGCCCTAAAATTTTTGCGCTATCGTGTACTGTTTTTGCTGTATTTTGGAAACATACATACATACATACATACATACATACATACATACATACATACATACATACATGTATACAAGATGAGAGTTTTAGTAATAGATCGATAGATGATTTGGAAATTCCCAAACGATCTCTACTCAATTTGTCGTGGTCACATTTGCTGTTTGAAGGTGAATGTCATTGTGCAGTAAAGTCTAGCCCTGAGACTGCTTCCTGATTTGTCTGCTCATTGGTTTTCTGACTTCTGTAGGAAGTTGCTCTTGCTGTGCACCGATGGGTTTCCCCTGATTCATGGAATTCTGCTGTTAAGGTCCTGATGTACTCATCATAATCATCCTGGCTGATGGTGGAAACTTTTAAAAAATTTATTTATTCATTATTGTGGGGACAAGAATGTGACACCATGCTGATTAGCTTTGGCATGAAATGATGGGTCCAAGCCACATCCCAGATCATTCTTCAATAAATCATCTCGCTTCCTCCAGTCATGTTCCAGGGCCTCTGCTGTAATGGTCACGTGAGACAGTCAGTCCTTTCGGAGAGAGAGAGTGAGTGAGATTTGTCAAAGTTAAAAGACTTATTTGAAGTGTTTGACCAGTTTGTGTTTTTTTTGTCAAGATCTGAAGAAGCTGATGCTTGCCTGTCTGAAGGATGAAGGATGAAATATGTCATGGCAGAGGGTGGAATCATCTGTAAATAAAGGGGATGTTCCAGAGTCAGATCACAGGAATAGGACTGGGCCCAGAACACTGCTTTGGGGCACACCAGCCTTGACAGGGAGAGGAGATTAAAGGATTCGTTAAGTGCCGCGCGTTTGCTACGTTGGTCGCCAGCCAGTTGGTAAGATGTCAGTAAGCCACGTGTGGAGTTGGCCCGAGATGACATAGTTCACGAGTTGAAACTGCATTGCAAGCATGAGATATGTCCAGAGAGACTGCTCTGATCTCATCTGACATTAAGGGCCTCCATCCGTTGGGTGAGTAGAAGTACCATGCCCTAGGTAGACTGGATTGGTCTGAATTCAAATTGGTGATCTGAGATGAGGCTATTGGAGAGGGGGTTTCATATCAACTGCAATGATGGTTTCCATGACATTGCTAATTGGTTTGTAATGAAGGGGATCATTTTATGTACCTCCATTCCATGGCGCACACAATGATGTTGGCCATCAAGGTTTTATTCAGAACTAACGGACATGCCTGTCAAGCACAGGTGGTGGGATGGTATGGGTTTTTATAGGATGGGAGGGTTGTAATAAAATCCTGCAACAGTTGGGCTTGAGGATTCACAGACCATGATGTCATCCAGCTGGGTGAATGCTTTGAGAAACGTTTATCTTTGAGTCAAAGTGAATAAAAGGATAAGTTGCTTGTAAATTTCGATGTTTTGAACAGAATTGAAAGACTTGTGCTGAATAAATTTGGTTACCGCACAAAGTGGGGAGAGAGGATATGGGAAACATTTCAGACAAAGGCACAGATGCCATCCTTTTATTTCTTTAAATACTTTGACTATCGTTGTGACTCCCTGTATAACTTGTTCAGTGCTCGCAGTAAATATTAATTGCACAGTTTCGGCAGATAATTATTTTCACAATTTCTCCAATAAATGTCCACGTCAACTCGTAATGATTGCCTTCAGTTCAAGTTGTGGGGACATGAAGTGAATATTTTGTGAAATAAGTGCTGGTGCAATCTGATTCACATGTTTTTGTTTGTTCCAGATATGCTGACAAATGTGTTTGGGGAGAAGCTGCGTCTGCAGGTTGAGGAACGGCTCACCTTTTACGAGACGGGGCAAACTCCACGAAAGAACACTGATGTTATGAGGGAAGCCGTGGTTGAGGTTCGTTATACCAGGAAGTTTATCTCCTGTAATTTCTATTGAGGGTTTTAAAAAAGTTATTTATTATGTGCACACGCACACGCACACGCACACGCACACACACGCACACGCACTTGTGTAAAAAGACTTGAAACTGTGTGTAAGTCGTGAGTGGTTGCACACTCTCAGGCTGGGTTTTAATTTTTCTTTTTAATTCACCGATGATATCCAAGACGTATTTGGGTCATCGGAATAAACAGCTTTTATGAAAATAAAACATTAACAGTGGAGTACAGTATAGTTTTATTTTATTTTATGTTTTTTTGGGGGCTCTGGTCTATGCAAAGAAAGGTAAAACTTGAAGATGGTTTTGTGGTTATTTTTGTGCCCTCAGGCATCACTTGTGGTAACGGAGTTGAAACGCAAGCGAGCGAAGAAGTTGAAAAAGGAGTTGAAAAGGAAGCGAAGGGCTGAATCTGCTGCGGAGGCAGAAATGGTTCTGCAAATGCCAACGTTGGAAGAAGTCGAAGTGAACAATGAGGTGTGTGTGTGTGTGTGTGTGTGTGTGTCTGTCTGTCTGTCTGTCTGTCTCTGTCTGTGGGTGCAAAACCGAAAGGACACTTCCCTCGTCTCAAAGAACTCATCTCCACCTGAGCAAGGAACCATGACTCGTGGACCAAGCCGTCTCATTCTCGCTCCGCTTCCCCATCCATATGCTTGGTAGTGATGTTGCTCCGTGTGACCTCCAGGGTTCACCCCATCCCGCCCAGGGACACCCTCAACTTGCCCGAACATGATGACCAGTGGTTCGTCCGCCGAAGCTCGGTCCAATCCATACTCTGCATGAGGGAGTCGACAAAGTGCATCAAGCTACACAGTTTAACTGCATCTCAAACGCATGTCTATTAGTCTGATACGGGACTCTACAAACACGGTCATTGGCCTCATTAAGGCTGTTGTATTCAGCATTGTGTTCGATCCCACTCGTCCTCGGTGGGATGGAGTTGATTGAAACCCTCCAGGGTGCATGGCCAGACCACGTCCCAAATGCATGTCGATCAGCATGATACTGGGTGCCATATGTGTGGTCCTCAGGACCCATCGAAGCTGCCGTTTTTGGCTCCGTCTTCTTCCCCATCGAAGCTGTTGAATTTGGCGAGGTCTTCAATCCCACCGAAGCTAGGTCCCGTTCGTCCTGCGGGAGTAAGCCAGCAAAAGGGAGTTGCCAAAGCTCGGTCTCTAGTCCTTGTCCGGAGGGAGTCAACGGAGCCTACCAAGCTGTGAGCGTAGGCAGTGTCGCAAATGCATGTTGTATGGTGTGTCACTGGGCGCCGCATGTGTGGTTCTCTGTCCCACCGAAGCTACCGTCCTCATTGTGGTCTTCGGTCCCATCTGTCCCAGAGAGGAAGGCTGCAAAGCGTGCCACCTCCCCCCTTGCCATCATATTTTGTTTGTCTGTCTGTGTCTGATTTAATCAAAAGTTTCACTTTTTTTGCATTTTTCTTCTCCATTAACATTGGGATGAGGCTGCTTTGCTTTGGTTCAGCAGTTCAATTTGGTTCTTTAACCTTGCATTCTGCTTTCTGGGTGTGACCAGGTGCCAGAGGGCAGTCTGAAGAAAAAAATGAAACGGGAGTTTGTAGAAGATAATGGCTCCGGTGAGGTCTTTTCCTTGGGCAGCAGGAAAAGATCGAGCGTCTTGTCTGAGGCTGTCGATGACTCGTTTGAGACTGGTTTGCCTACTCCAGATAAGAAGAGGAAGAAGAAGAAAAGAAAGAGCTCTGTGTCTGAGTAGCTCCTGCAGCTTGTAAAGTTTGAAAAACTGTGCTGGAGGGGAGGGGGGGGTGCCATTGTAGCTGTGCTTTTGAAGAAACCATCACCATTATGATTTTCTTTGTAAATAACTGCTGTTGGATACATCGATAATGAAACTTTTTATTATTATTTTTTTTCGATAATAAATTGGTTTGCCAATGTACGTGTTTCGATTTTAATTTGCAAAAGGAAATTTGAATGTCGGGTTTACTTTTATTTTTTTCGTTCTTCATGTTCCATCAAAATGTACTGTGAAGGTGGCCATGACTAGTGTGTTGGGTATCTGATTGAATGTGAAAAGTTGTTTCACTGCTGATGGTCTGGATGATGTGACTGCTGCCAAAGCAATTGTTTGGTAATTTGCTGCTGTACACACAGTGGCCATAATTCTGTTTTTGAAGTTCGAATTTGCATTCTCTCAAACGGTGGTCGTTTTATTCATATCATAAGAAAGGGGAAACCTGCTTGGGCTATTGAAGATGTGCGTAATTGGCAGTTGTGAGAGGGGGGGGGGACACAGATATTAAAGAGTTGTGTATGATCTGGAGTATACATTTATTTTATTTTATTGTTAAATGCTTCATACAGTAAGCTTTAAAATAAAATTGGAAGGGTCTGTGATTACCATGAGGGTTGAAGAACTCTCAAAAGGCTCTGAACTGTGTGTGTGTGTGTGTGTGTGTGTGTGTGTGTGTGTGTGTGTGTGTGTGTGTGTGTGTGTGTGTGTGTGTGTGTGTGTGTGTGTGTGTGTGTGTGTGTGTGTGTGTGTGTGTGTGTGTGTGTGTGTGTGTGTGTATATATATATATGTATATATAATATACACACAGTCATGCGTCGCTTAACGACGGATCGCATATACGACGGATCTGCCAGCTCTGGAAAAAAAAAAAAAAGTAGCTGAAAAATTCCTATTGCTGAGTGATGTAGCTGACGTGTGCCAGTCGTATAAAAAATAGCACGTACAATTATGTACACTGTACAGTACATAATACCTCATAATGATAAACGACAGTGTGGCCCTGTTATAATGCAATCATTGAGGTCCATAAAATGTCATCACGAAAAAATCAAGGTCGTGCTAAATCGGGATTCAAGGAAATCGGCTTTCAAACTGAACAAATGTTTGCACGTTTACCTTCTAGTAAGTAAATTACCTTTGAATTGAAGAATTCCACGAATAAATTGTTGTTGTTAGTCGAAATTGAAACTCATTTATTTTTAGTGAAGCTTTTTATGTTGTTAAAACAATCGCACTGTTCTCATATATATATATATATATATATATATATATATATATATATATATATATATATATATATATATATATATATATATATATATATATATATATATATATATATATATATATATATAATCACAATTGACAGGTGCTCGTTTCTTCATTTTTAAATTATAACATCGATGCAATGATTACATATTTATAAAATCCAAACGCTATTTATTCACCTCTCTATAATCAATGCGAGAGGAGATTGTAAGCTGCTGCTAACAACACCGATGACCGTCATGAACAGCACAAAGGTAAAACTAACGTGTCTTCCGTCTCTCTTGGATGTGTGTTACAATTGCTGACAGTATTCAGCATAGTAACATGCTGTACAGGTTTGTATCCAAGGAGCAATAGGCTACACCATTATAGCTTAGGTGTCTAGGTTTGTGTTGGTACGATGTTCGAAAATGAAAAAAAAAAAAAAATGTTCGCACAACGACGACATCGCTTAACGACGCGTTTCTCAGAACGTAACCCCGTCGTTAAGTGGCGCATGACTGTGTGTGTATGTATGTATATATGTATGTATATACGTATGTATGTATATATATATATATATATGTATCCTATACCTTGTGCTAATGTCCATACATTCCTCAATAGTGACGAAAATAACTTTCATTTTGATATATAAAGCCTTTTTCACACTGACGGTTGTATTATGGAAATGGGGGAATGCCTCCATGTGCACAATTTTGTTCGTATTGGTGCTATATTGATCTCCAGTCTCTCAACCCCTACTTTTTGTTGCATTTCATTTTACTCAGATGGATTTTAACATGTGCACGCTTGCAGATATATTTTAGGAAGAGTATGACTGATTAAATGCTTGGTTCTGTGCCGTCACCACCACATTTGCAAAGATCATATTAATGGTTCAATCTTAAATATTTTTTATGCTCCTGGGTTTATCCTTTGCATGGGGATAGTTAATCCATTGAGGGACATGTTTGCTCATACTTGATGTACAGAGACATGACAGAAGTAAATAGACACCATGATTTAAATATTTATTTGTTGAACATTTGATCCATTTTAATGCATACACTCATATTTGGTGGACTTTCCATTTGCAGATTTAAATACTTTTCCTCTTTCAGGCATAGAACTAATGAGTTCTGAAATTTTCTCTTGTCGGATTTCTGCCCAGGCTTCATGGAAAAGGGTTAGCAATTCTGCCCTTGATGTTGGTTTCTTGGAATTTTTGCACACAGCTCGATCCAATATGGCCCAGAAGTGTTCCAATGGGGTTCATGTCAGGAGACTTACTTGGCCATGGAAGTCACTTGATCCCATTTCTCTCCTGCCATTCTTTGGTCTGTTTTTGCAGTGGCATGGAGTGTTGTTTGTGTTTCATCTTCCATGAACAGAGTGTTGTTTATGACCATCTGATCAGTGGAGAAGACAGGGAGACGTACATCCTCAAGGATAGAAATGTGTGTTGTAGAGTTGATGTTGCCAACACACTCGATAAGGTCTGACTGACCAGCGCTCCAGATTGCTCCTCAAACCATCACTGAAAAACCACCGTGTTTGACAATTGGCAGCAATCGGTTCAAAGAGAACTCTTGACTGGGAAGTCTCCAGACCCATATGCATCCACTGTCAGAAATTGAGCACATTGGTACTCATCTGAAAAAATTAGTTTGCCAAAACTCCAAGGGTTTGTTGGCCATCTCATCAGCCCATTTCTTTCTCCTTTGAATGTTAGCTGGTCTCAGGAGGTTTTCTCTGAGCTGTTCTCCTATCGTAACCCAGTTGATGAAGGTACCCGCATGGCAGTTCTTGAGCCAACTTGGACCTCATCTGCAACATCTGCTGCCTTGCTATGGGGAGTTTTTTTCAATGGACCGCTTGACAGCTCGAAGACACCTTTCTGAGGGCCCAGGTTGACCAGAACGGGAAGCTGTGGATTCCTTGCCTTCGCAGGTGAATTGCACAATCACTCAATTGACAGTAGAAAGTGGAATGGCAAAGTTTTGAGCGATTTGATGCTGGCTGACTCCACCTTCCAATTGGTCAACAATTTGTCGTCTTTTAAAATCAAAGTTTGTGTGCTCCCTGGATTCGAGGCATAGTTGATTGTTGTACAAGACCCAGGAACTTGTTTCTGCAAATAAATTGTTAAATATTAGTACAAATCACCGACTAAAACTGCGTTATACAGATGAAATGAAGAAATTTTAAGGTGTATATTTGCTTGTCATCTGTCTACCGGGTTCTATTCGATGAAAGGTGTGCATTTTTTTTTCTTGTAATTACTATCGTAACCTGCTTCTTTTCCTCTGCTTATGTTATGTCCTTTAACTTTTATACCAATTATTACTTCCATGTAATACTGTGTTTTTATAGTCTGATCAGATATATTGCAGCCTTTAATTCCCATTCCTTGGGGTTGTGCAACATTATTGTAATTTTCCGCACTCCCTATTCCTCCAATTTGGAGGGAATTTGTGGGTAACTTGCATTTACCAGCAACCAGTTGAATCCGTAGTTTGAAATTATAGCATGCTATGGTAGCAGGAAAAAATGGGGTTGGGGCAAGTTTGAAAATCATTGTCTTTGACTGTGATTGACACCATCTGTTCAATGAACAGGGTGGCCTGCAAGTCTGTCTTCGGCCTTTTGAAACAAGGTATGAAGGACAAGAAGAAAGGTGTGTTGCTGGTGACCAGTTTCTGAGAAAGTCGATATTAAAGAGCCAGTGGGTTTGCCATCGTGTGGACCAATATGAAAAATCTTCAGTTGAAACCCTGGTCTCCATAATTTGTGAATGAATTGAGTGATTCCGACATAGATGAGCACCGTATCATGTGATGTCTTACTTGACACTTCCTGACTCCCCCATCGAGGAAAAGTGTTTTTTTTTTTTTTTAATGAATGTGTTAAGGACTCCAGTTAACTTTGTGGAGGTTCATCAAGGAGAAACACGACAAATCTGCATAGGACGATTGACTAATTGTGCGCTGCCTGTCACAGGTGATTAAGAGGACTTGGTGACTAATTCAGTGGGGCAACGAGAATGAAGGAGCAGATACAATGACTGATTAATTAGTGCAAGTACCGAATATTAAAAGTTGAAGGACTAATGCTTCCGTGGGGAGGGAAAAAGGGACTCGGTCAACCCTGCAGAATGTTTATTGAACCCCACTTGTTCACTCTCGAAACAGGAATCGAGGGTGTCTCTATTCCGTCATTGTGTACGACAAGCATTTGCACTGCATGGGTAGGACCGATCTAAACGTCTCAGCGATTTGACATGTCTATCTGTCTGTCTGTCCACTAAATCATTGGAAGGGGGTGATGGACAAACCAGGCTGAACAGTTTGTGGTTTTTAGCTCGCCTGTTCGAAGAAGAGAGCTATAGCGATACCCCTGGCGTGAGCATCAGCGTGAGCGTGAAAATGTTAAAGTTTTTGGTGCAAGTTATTTAGAAGCTTGCCATTCATTTAATATTTGGCATGGAGGTTCCTTTGGGTATATTATTGATGTAGTGAAGTTGAAATTAAAATACAATTTCAAATGTTTTACATTTTTGACCTGTTTTGAACTTAACATTTTTGTCGCACATCAACGTTAAAGTTTTTGGTGCAAGTTATTTAGAAGCTTGCCATTCATTTAATATGTGTACTAGGATGCTGATATTTGGCATGGAGGTTCCTTTGAGGTATATTATCGATGTGGTGAAGTTGAAATTAATAATTTCAAATGTTTTAAATTTTGACCTGTTTTGAACTTTTTTTTGTAGCACATCACCGTTAAAGTTTTTTTTTCCTTTCTAATGTTTTTATATACCACTTTTTTACTGATTACAATATACATATATTGCTTTAAAATTATTTGGATCAGACTTCACTGCAATGCTTTATAAAAAATATTATTAGACTAGTCTTTTAAAAACCATAAATGTATAAACAGGCGAGCATTGGGTGGCTTTGACACCAACTCTCTGGTTATCCCACTGATAGACAAGATTTACATCCAGACCTGAATCAACACTTCATCAGCTTGTTATTGTTGCCGATCCAACTCATCCACCAAGTTTCGTCTGAATCCGTCCACAACTTTTTGAGATATTCTGCTCAGACATTAACAGGAGTGAAATCAACCTCCGTCCATCTTGTAGAATCAAAAATGGTTTGACCGATCTCCCAAATTTTGCGTTCGTGATTAGGGTACCCAGGGTCCCTTCGTACGTACATTAGATTTAAGTTGATTGGCGTGAACTTGCTGTTGTGCACGTCAATGAGAAAACTCGCACATGACCGAGTCTGCCACCACGTGCGTCCTGCGAAGCGGAGACACCATTAACGAAAGGATTGGATTTATTTCAATAAACAAGTTATATCAGACATTCTCAATTTAAACTTTGAAGCTTGCACTGAAAAAGAAAACTTTTAACTATTTGAGACAAGTTTGGAGACAAAGAAAGTTCCTGCTATAATCTGTGTACGTAATAATTAGACGTTCCCTTCAGCACCGAACAGTCAGGGTTCCCGCCCACACTTTAATCACCACCCCTTCTTAACAAGATGGCCTTTTGTCGAGCAACTCGTGTTCGTTTGCGACAAATAACGATGGGTTCCAATGAACTGTTTAAATATAATTTAATTTCCGTGCGTCACGGCATCGGAACAACCGGAGAGGACAAACGATGATGAGGTTTCTTCAAGTTACTCTGCAGTGTGCTCTCCTGCCTCTCATACTGTCAGCGGACACGTGGTGGAACTGTGCTGGCATGTTCGATGGTGAAAGGTAAATTGAGAAGGGATGTTTCGTACTTGAAGCGAGATGTGACGTGTAAACGGGCCGTTTTGTCAGGTACGCACGCGACTAAATTGATTTTTTTGATTTTTTTTTTTTAAATGCCCGATGATGTGTAAAGAAGGAACACATCTGCGTACGTACCAGATAGATGGTTATCAAAGGAGAGACGGGAAAGCCTTGTTCTCGTTTAAAAAAAAAAATGTTCGAACCAACCAATCACAGACATGATTACTGCAGCGCGCATCCCGTTTCTGACCAATTGGGGACTCGCATGGAATTGACGGCCATTTTGAGAAACGTGGTGACAAATCGTTGCTTGTCGTTTCTCACATCATTTGCTTCGTTGCTTTTATGGTATCGTTTGAATAATAATTCTGAATTCAAAATGTTGGTTTTCCCTTCAGATTGTGTGCGATGAATTCTGAGGTGAAATGTGTTTGGTTCGTTCCTCATTCCTTCCATGTAATAACATGTGCTACTTCATCAGGATGAAGATGACCGCATTGCGAGTCATTGAGACGAACTGCAACGAAATTAATGTTTGTTCTGAGTGAAGCGATGTGTTAACAAACGAAACGCTGTTTACGAGGGTTTCTGCTGCTGTTGGTGGTTATAGTTGGTTAAAGGTCGCGTAGGATAGTCAGCTCTGCAATGATGTTTTCTAATTGTATAATCACAATGTTTATTTTTTTTGAAAAAAAAAATCGTTCATAATGCAGCACTGTACTTGGATTAACAGGGGGAATCGGCCATGATGCTGCAATAAATAGCAGTCATTCATTGCTCATCACCACAAGAAGAGGGGTGGTGATTAGGATGATTGAATGTGGTGTGTATAACGCGTGGAAATTTAAAATCTCACCATTTTGTGTTCGTTATATCAATTGAACTGCACATAAGACTGGAATGATTAGGGCTATTCACATTGCACGCTCCATCGTGTCGCCACCGCACACGCCGCCATGTTGCTCTGCCCAGTTAATGATTCACCGCGGCCCTCCTTGTGTGTTATATTTGTGTGGAAAAAAGTGTTCTCATCGAATTTAAACTCGTAATTGATATTCAAGGTCTCCCTCGAATTCATCTCGCCAGTCGAAATATATTTTCGACGAGTGGACCTCCAAAGATGGCGCTTTGGTGGTGACAAATTGGCACTGCTCATAATCATTCCAATCTTGGAAACAGTTAAATGGTTGTACAGTACATACTGTATCCTCGAACCAGAATGACGTCACGTTCCCGGCAAGGAATTGTGGGATATAATTCTGAAACGTTTTTAATTTTTTTTTTCTTGAGTTCAAAATACAATGTCTGATGTTATATGAGTAAACTAGAACGGGCACTCATAGAGCGCATACCTTCGCCGCCACTACTTTTTTGTTCTTGGTATGAGTGGTGTTATGACACAAACCACATATCTATAATGTCATGACCCCCCCCCCCCGACTTTCAGGGGCTACGGACTAAACAACAATCAACTCACGTCGTTTTGGCGAGTCTTCACTCGCAAGCTCGGTGAATACAACGTTTCAACAAGAGAAGGTAATCTCGTTTGCTGGTTTCATGCAAATCGAATAAGAATTGACTGAGTTATGCTGAAAACCACATATTTTTCAAGGGCGTGACCCCCCCCCCCCCGACATTTTACCCTAACCGGTGACATGTTATGACGTCATTGTGTCACAAGATTGGGCATTAAATTTTGAACATTTTGGTGCTGGGTTCATGCAAAGCGGACAAGAATTGACCGCGTTATGACAAAAACCACATATTTTTCAAGGTCGTGACCCCCCTGACCTTTGACCCCTAACCGGTAACAAGAGTATGGGCGTCATTGTGTCATATTGCATATCACAAGATGAGGCGTTGAATTCTGAACATTTTGGCGTTAGTTGCATGCAAATTGAATAAAAATTGACCGTGTTATCGTAAAAAGACGATTTTGACCTTTTCTTGACCTTGACCTTTGACCCGAACGATCCCAAAATCTAATCGAATGCTTCCTGGCTAATAACCAATCATCCCACCAAATTTCATGCAATTCGGTTTAATACTTTTTGAGTTATACGAATCACAAGATTACAAATAAATAAATAAATACACGCCAACCAAAACATAACCTTTCGCAGAATGCGAAGGTAATAAGATGCAGTACAATCGGGTTGTGTGGAAGGAATATCAACCATTGTGTTGTCATTGTTACATTTTGTTTGTAAATCTTCAAATCGGCAACAAGAAACATGGACGTCATTTGGAAGAGGGGGATGTGGGAATGCATTGTTACACTGACGATGGATGGCTCTCTCTCCTCGAATTCCTCACCGAATCCTCGATGGTTGCGATTGTTCAGGACCAGGTAGAAGGTTTAATAGGATGTTAAAGTCTGGTGAAAGTTTGTGTGGTAGATATATTTAAATGGATGAATGTGAAATGCTGTGTTTTAAACATTGATGATGTATTGACTTGTGTTACTTCATCTCATGGAGTGCCGTGATTAGTTTATCTGTCAATCCTCTGATGTTTCCATGAAGCACAATCTCTCAATATCCTCAGCATTCCTGATTGGAGGCGTTTCGCAATATCTGATTGTGATTGCTCTTTTCATTCTTTGTTTTATATGATTATGGATTCATATATAAAAGGTCTGTCGAAAAAGTAACAGGACTGAGCCTGCTGTGTGCTCCACTTACACAACTTGAAGGAACGGGTTGCGTCACAGTCTTTCGCAACATTCGAGCAATATATAGAATTGGTGATGGTTGACTGCGCTCATTGTGTGATTTTTTTTTACAGGTCGTGCTTTACACGTTGTCTGGTCTGAGTCGTCGCGCTATGAGTCGTGAGCAGAGAACCAATCTGAAGTTTCTTGCCAAGCTTGGCAAAACACCTTCAGATCCCTTCGCAATGCTGCAGCAAGTCTATGGGGAAGAAACGATGTCACGTACACGTGCATTTGAATAGCACAAGAGGTTCAAAGAGGGACGTGAGGAGGTTGAAGACTAGAAACGGTCTGGAAGACCTTCAACGAGCAGAATGGCAGACAACATCGAGCGTGTAAAGCAGATGGTGCACACAGATCGTCGACTCGCGGTGCGGATGATTGCTGAGTAACTTTCCATCATCAAGGACGCTGTCTAGAGGATTATCTCTGAAAATCTCGAAATGCGCAAGGTGTGCGCAAAGATGCTCCCCAAGTTGTTGTCCGAGGACCAAAAACGGCAGAGTCACTGTCTGTCAAGACATTATCGAGCACCTCGAGGACGATCCAGAACTGCTCAGGAGAGTCATTACTGGCGATGAATCATGGATATTTGAATACGATCCTGAGACCAAACTGCAGTCATCAGTGGAAAAGACCAAAGAAAGCAACGATGTCAAAGTCGAAGGTCAAGGTGATGCTCATCGCGTTTTCTGACATCAAGGGCATCGTCCACTTCGAGTTTACACCACAGGGTCAAACAGTGAATCAATACGTGTGAAAGGAGATCAGTCCGGGACAAGAGGAGAGGGATCTGTGGGAGAACAACTCCTGGGTGCTCCACCATGACAACGCCCGTGCTCACAGTGCCCTTGGCATCCGACAGTTTCTGGCGGAGAGGAACGTGCCAACTCTGGAGGAACCCCATATTCGCCAGACTTGGCCCCTTGTGATTTTTTTTCCTATTTCCCCAAGCTCAAGGGGGTGATCAAGGGGACCCGATTTCCTGATGTGGAGGCAATCAAAAGGGCCGTGACGACGGAGCTCTGTAGGATTCCAGAAGAAGCCTTCCGGGGGTGCATTGAAGCATGGAAGAAGAGGATGGACAAGCGTGTTAGACTGGAGGGAAACTATTTTGAAGGGAACAAGCTGTGATTTCAATTTTTTTTTTGGAATAAAATTTCTTTAAAGTCAGTCCCGTTACTTTTTTGACGGACCTCGTGTGTATATGTATATGTATATATATATATATATATATATATATATATATATATGTATGTATGTATATGTATGTATATGTATGTATATGTATGTATATGTATGTATATGTATGTATATGTATGTATATGTATGTATATGTATGTATATGTATGTATATGTATGTATATGTATGTATATGTATGTATATATATATGTATATGTATGTATATGTATATGTATATATATATATATATATATATATATATATATATATATATATATATATATATATATATATATATATATATATATATATATTGTTGTGGTTGACCAAATTCGCAAACCACCATTCAGGTCCCTTAGGTGAGATATCTCGGTAAGTATATGTGTAGTTAGGCCCAAACCCGTGGTCTAGTGGGAATAAATGTCATTCATGCGTGCTGCGACTCTTCAGGATAGCCGTTTTTCTTTTACTATCTTTATTTTGGACCAACCGCCATTATTACCACCACCAACCACGTCTCAACAGTCATCACAACATCAACCACCCACCACAACGCCGCTTCACCACAACAGCCACGACCTTTACCGTCACACCTCGCAACCGTCGCATCGCCACCGTTCTTGCGCCGCTTGTGGGTACCGGTATTGGACTCGTGCAGGGCGCGCACCGAACAGCGTGTACAAAACATCACGGACTTTCCGCAGAAAAACGGATCAAAAACGACACGCCCACTTTTGTTCCGTCCAATCGGTGAGCGAGGGGCGATTTGGCCCCGCCTCCAGGGCGTTGGAGGGCGGTCGCTATATGCAAATTCATGGATCAAAAAGCATTCACGCCCACTTTTTCTCGGGCCAATGGGGAGCGAGGTGAAAGGTCGAAGGCAGGGGGTCAAAGGCGAAGCCACGGGGCTTATATAAGCGGCTGCGTTCATCAGAAAAGGTCGTAGTGGGAGTTCGCAGGAGGAAGAGTGGAAGTTGAGAAGCAGGGAGTTCGCAGGAGGAAGAGTTCGGAGTTGGAGTCGGAGCGAAGAGGACGGAGCTGTGGAGAGGCGGCGAAGGCAGACGAGGGGGTGCTCGCGTCGGTGCCGGGAGCTGCACACCAGGGAGGCCGACGGCGCGACCTGGTCGAGGTGGAGACGCTCGTCGCGGGACCCGAGACAGGGTAAAAATCCTCCTTTCCCCGAGCATCAGCAACCCCCTCCTGTTTCCCCCCGCGCTGAGATAGTGCGACCAAGGGGGCCCCCTTCCCACCCCCTACCAGACACTGTCCGCGAGGCCCGCGGAGTTGAGGCACCACCGCCGCTCCGCGTCTCATCACCAGACGGGTAGGCCCGACACGGTCTCGGCCCCAGGCCCGCCTACCCCCTCATCCTGGAGGGTGGTTCTCTTTTCTTTTGCTTTGGGAATGTGTGTTGTCGGCGCCGTCTGTGAAGTAAAATTGTATAAGTGTTGCCGTGTGCTCGCGTAATCGGTATTAGATCTGCATTGTCGCATTTGCTTTTTGTCTTCCTCTTTTCTATGTGCTTTTGGTGGAATTGAATATGTGTGCTTTCCGTTCATCGCGAATAAATGTGCTTTGTGTTGAACTGTTTCCCGCTTCGCTTCGTCATTTCTTTCATTGAATCCTCATCTTGCTTCACGTAAAGGGTTGGTCCTGGGCTAAGACGCCCGATAATTAATCGAACCGTCGAGGTCGACGAATAACACCGCTCGGTTATCCCGATAGTACGGAACGGGTCGCTTAAGTGGCCCGTGTCCGAAGTCGACCTGTGGCGAGGTGCGATCGCCCGGTCTACCCTCCGCGTGGGTACTTAGGTAGGTCGAATTTGGCGAGCAACCCTATCCCAAGCGGGGGCCGATTGGCTCGATCGCGGTGAGACCGAAAGGTCCACCCGTGACTGGTTCCCGGCGTTAGTCCGAGAGGGTCACGACTGGATTGTCCGTCCGGTGGGCGACGTGCCGCGATTCGAGTTACGTGGCCGTTCGCACGCCGGCAGGCGCGAATCCGCAACAATATATATATATATATATATATATATATATATATATATATATATATATATATATATATATATATATATATATATATATATATATATATATATATATATGTATATACAGAGAATGTTGGCCAAGTCAAGATGTAACATCTTCATGTAAGTGATATAAAGTTAGTGATTATGTTTGAATGCGTTCCTTGTTCATCTCTGTTTGTATTCCTTTTGGGTTCTGGTCGATTTTAGTCATTGATGTAAAATGTTCCTTACATTGCACTTTGACTTGCATACAATGCAAACTTAATTGTCACAACTACCTGACGGTGATCATTTGTTCATCAGTGAAGTTTCTGTCAAAGTTTAGACTCGTGAACTCGGTTCCAGCTGATGAGGTACCACAATGGTCGTGGCAAAACGCATGGATGAACCAGAATGCCACTCGGTAGAGCGCATAATTCCACCAGGCTGAACAGTTTGCATTTTATATTCCACTGATGGGCCAGATTTGCATCCAGACCTTAACCAAAATCGAATTGGCTTGTACTTGTCACCAACCAACTCACCCATCAACTTTTGTCAAAATCCATCCATGTTTTGAGATATCATGCTATATAATCGTTTTTGGCCCTATCACTCTGATGAAGAATCGCTTAAAAATTATTGTGTCCAGATCTGAATCTGCATATTCACTAAAACGTAATGAAGTCATCCTCATCACACACCCAACCTATCCAACAAGTTTAGTCTGAATCCGTCAATAACTTTTTGGGGATATTGTGCTCGAAGATAAACAGGGATGAATACCTAACCTCTGTCCACCTTTGGTGGTGGAGACGATAATTTAAATGGTCACTTGTTTTTGCTTTTTATCAGGGTGCATTTCCTTCAGAGATCTCTCAGCTGGAAAGTTTTCATGTATAGTCTTTTTACAATTTGGCCAATAATGGGGATATTGAAGGGTAACTGGTTATGTCAGAATTGGTTTCCCAGGAAAATGTAGGCTGCATATATGCTCGTCTGTTTTTATTAGCTTATTTGGAATTTAAATTCCTGATAAGGTGTTGTCATCATTCATCACGCTCCATTTGTCCGTCTCCTATTTCGACTTCTCCGGTCAAACCGCTGGGCCGATCCGGCTGAAATTTGGCAGCAACGTTCCCCTCCTGACTGGTTGCAGGGATTGCAAAGCTCGTTCCGGACATGTGAATTTAAGTCGGTCAAAATGGCCGACTTAGTAAATTTCTTTTAAAATCTTCTTCTCTAGACGCACCAGTCAGAATGTCACCAAATTTCAGTTCCAACATTAGGCCAGGGCTCAGATATGCTACAGGTCCAGTGGTCCTATTCTTTTGAATAGAGTTCACCATTAACCCCACCCCCCTCATCTTATGGTTGATTGGTAACTGATAAAAATAGGAAGTCTTGCTTGTTGACCTGTAGCTAAGTACGCACCAGTTTGCATGAGGCATATTTTCAGTGAGAATATGTCGTGATACAGAAGGATGGTAAGGTTTAATGGTAGGGAAACAAAGATGGTGGATTTAACCCTGGCTCTAACCCAGAATTCCTCAACGAACCCTCGATGGTTAGGATTGTACACACGGACGAACAGGATGTTAAAAATAACGACTTGGTCCAGTGAAAGTTTGTGTGGTACATATTTAAGTGGATGAATGTGAAATGCTGTGTTTTAAACATTGATGATGTATTTACTTGTGTTACTTCATCTTATGGAGTGCCGTGATGAGTTTATCTGTCAATCCTCTGATGTTTCCATGAAGCACAATCTCTCAATATGCTGAGCATTCCTGATGGAGTTTAGTTTTGTTTTTTCCAATCCTGTAATCCTTCACTGATAATAGATATTTGATTGTGATTGTTTTCATTCTTTGTCTCACTTGATATAGATTCATGTATACAGAGAATCCAGGCCAAGTTGAGATGCATCCTCCTTATGCAAGTGATATAAAGTTAGTGATTATGTTGGAATGCGTTCCTTGTGCATTCCTATTCATATTGTTTCTGGGTTTTCTTTGTGTTTGGTTATTACCATTTCTGTGAAATGTTCTTTGGATTATACTTTGGCTTGCCCATGATGTTAAGTTAATGTTCTACAACTGGAAGGATCGTCACGACATCTACCTGACAGTGATAATTTGTTCATAAGTGATGTGTTTGTAAAATGAAAGTGATCTGTTGTGACCATCTGTGTCATCTACTTTAGAACGATAACTCATGGTCAACGATACGGATAGATCTGGTGATTGGTAACACTTTTCCTTTTGTTCAAGACCGGTTTTTTTTTTTTTTTTTTTTTTTCCACCAGGACTACACTTCACATTGTATCTTTCCTGGACTGGCTGAAGTGCCATCATGCTGTTGGCTATCCAAACTTATCACAACCGCAAAAGCTTGTTTGAGGAGCCGCAACTGGAAGTTGTTGATGATGTTGCAACACCTGAACCGCTCTCGTAATTTCTCTTTCCTTCATGGCTTTGTTTTGGACTTGTTGGGGGAAATCATTGGTATCTTGTGTTGCAAGTGCGATTTCAATTCACTGTCATTTATCTGTATGTTTGGTAGATTTTTGTGCCTTGTGATGAGACCGTGTTTGTGTATGTGAGGTTTAGACTTGTGTACCTTGTGTGAGTAATTATCAGTTATCAACACATTTCTCCAAATCAAATGAACCACTGTCTGTAGTGGAGAGAAAGTATGCATGCATCATCTACTTCAAGAGGATTTCACTTTGGACTTTCAGGATCCCCCCACAATTACCCCACAAGCATCACACCACAATACTCCAGGACTTGCGTTTCAAAATCGGACGGGGCTAATAATTCGGCCTCGTCATGTGGGGTGAGGAGGCTGATTTTTGCCCACGGGGCTGATTTTTAAAATTGCTTCAAAATCTTGTGAATTAGCTTTAGTAAGTTGTTTTAACATGTGGTCCAAATTGACCAATGTCCGTACAAACTGAACTGTCAAAGAATCTGAATAAACTAAGCCTAATCCTAACTATGTAATTTCAAAATGTACCTTAAACGGCCCTTCTTGGGGCCAAACACAAAGTTCTGAGAAACAGAACTTTCTGCTCAAGCACAGTACTTTTGCACAATCCTTTTCATTAAAAAGTATTATAACTAAGTTGTCTTTGTTGTTGTGGATTATTACCTGTAATGACAAATGCTCTGACAATTTGCATGAATGATGTGCCGGTACAATACATTTCATGTATGCCATTGAACTGGGACCATTCAAGTATTACGTACACAAGTCCAACCCATTTCTCCCCCTGGACTAGAGTAGCCCACTGTGTTCAACATATACATGGGGATAAATCTTGACTTTTCACTGCCATTACCTTGTCATGTAGGTTGTACTTGAATGTCCACACCTGGATCCACCAGTAACATAGTAATAATGTCAAAAGATTTATTCTCGTAACAAATTTAATACTTTATTCGCTGCAAAGCTGAATGACCAAAAAAAAATCTGAACAGTCGCAAATTTCATGAGTTAATTGATGCATTTCTGTCTCAACAAAACTAATTTTCTGCAAGTATCTCTCTCTCTCCAGTCCAATAACATAACAGTTACATGTGTTCAGTACATTCTGCCAAATACTAATTAACTTTAGTAGGTTTAGTATTGATGTAAATCTTCAGGCAGAAACCCCCAAAAGTCACTATAATCAGACTCATCAGATAATTGTGAAAGAGATTCATCCCCTGAGCTACCTGAAGATAAGTCAAACACAACAGTATTCTCATCATCTGTGGAGATGGCTTCAACCATGTCATTTTCCGTTTCTCACATCCAAAAGGAGACCAATGGTGTTGAACAAAGGTGTTTTGTTTTGCCATACCGGTAATCTTTGCCTTTTTTTTTTCTTTTTTAAATTAAAAAAAAAATTTTCACAGCTTAATTTTACGGGGCCGATAAAATGACCCCCTGAAAATCGACCAACGGGTCGATCATGGTGGCGAGGCCGATCGGCCCCGTCAAAATGCAAGCTATGATACTCACCACCATCCCATACCCCTCACCCCCACCCCTTCACAAGCATCACTCCCACAATCACACCACAATACTCACCACCATTCCATACCCCTCACCCCCACCCCTTCACAATCATCACTCCCACATACACACCACAATCCCCATCCACTGGGGAGGGACATCGATACCTCATGGACATGATTGTGGGACACGGCACAGATACAAATGGTGCTGCGGAATAGTATGGAACGGAACGGTCCTGTAACAGACAAGACACATGGCCAGCCTGTGATGTTGGGACAAAGCATTCGCCTGTTTTGTCTGCGATGTCCGAGTGTACTGGGCGGTGCCTGAGCTGTCGGGCGATGACTGGTATTTGTGCTCGAGAAATTTGTAAACCAATTATATCAATTAATACAAAATCCCTTCCTCATAAACCGTTAATTGAACAGAAAATCAAACCCAACTGAATTGTCATTATCATATGACCGGCATTTTCATCTTCACGAACACTTGTGCCTTCTTCCTCTGAATCGCTCGCACAAGGCTCAAAACAATTCGGCTCCATAATCCCCTGAAAGCATTTCCATCACTAATTTTGTCTCCAATAGATTCTTCAAAATCCCCACTGATCACTTTCAATGTTCTGAGAACAATCAGTTGCTAATGACTGGAATCGGTATCGGAATCTGAACTCAACCTGCACCGTTTCTCAATGTAGACCGCCGTTCAGATCAATATGGATTGCAGATGTGATCGAACTGGCAAAATCGAAAATCGACATACTCGGGCTTTTTTTGGACACTCAAATTATTTTCTCTTCAAATTCGACCATGATTGATTCTCAGTGGTTTTCAGAAAAAAAAATTGGTTGGGTAGCTCAAACTAAAATTTAATTGGCTTGTTCTTGTCACCTCCACAACTCGTCTACCAAGTTTTGTTATAACCTGTCCACAGCTTTTTGAAATATTGTGCTATATATAGTTTTTGGCCCCATCTCTCAATTGTGAAGAATTGCTTAATAAATTGTCATATCTGTATCCTGATCTTCACCAAAATATAATCAATTTGTCCTTGTCACCCACCTAACCTGTCCATCAAATTTCCTCTGAATTTTGTCCATAACTTTTTTGAGATATCGTGCTCAGACAAACAGACGGGTGATGATATAAAATCCATCTTCCTTTGGTGGTGGTGGCAATAATTTCAATGGTCACTTGTTTTTTTTTTTCTTTTTCTTGGGGAGCCATTACCTTCAGAGATCTCACAGTTGGACAGTCTACAATTGTAGTGCTTTTACAATTTGGCCGACAATGGCGATATCAGAATTGTTTACTTAGGAATTGGTTTCCCCAGGGAAATGGAGGTTCCACACGCTGCTCCGTTTTTATTAACCTCCGCCATCTTCGAAGATGGATGGAGGTAACTGTTTTCACCCCTTTCTGTTTGTTTGTTTGTTTGTGAACAGTATTACGGAAAAACTCCTCGACGTATTTCAACGAAACTTGGTGGGGGGGGGGGTTAGGTATGGTTCAAGGATCATGCCATTAAATTTTGTACTTGGCCCCCCCCCCAAAAAAAATTGTTAGAGAAATTTTTTTTTTGCATTTCTACATGCTTTAAGTGATTTCCAACCCCTCCTACCCCCCCCCCAAAAAAATGTTGGAGAAAAGAACTATAACTGTCAGCACTGTTGACATCATATTTAATGAATAAGATATAAGGTTCACTTGAGTGACCCAGCAGTATTGGCGGCGGAGGTTTTGCACTCTCCCGAGTGCTCCCCCTCGAGTTAGCCTCCGCCGGAGGTTACTGTTTTCACCCCTTTCTGTTTGTGTGTTTGTGAACAGTATTACGGAAAAACTCCTTGACGGATTTCGACGAAACTTGGTGGGGGGATTAGGTATGGTCCACGGATCATGCCATTAGATTTTGGACTTGGTCCAAAATCCAATATGACCCCACTGCCGGCCATTTTGAAAAAATATTTGAATTTTTTTTTGTATTTCTACGTGTTTTAAGTGATTTCTAACCCCCCCCCCCCCCAAAAAAAAAATTATTCGAGAAAAAAACATTTTTGCAACTTTTTTTTTCCACAAAATTTCCATTTTTTATTTTTTATTTTTTTTTTTTTTGCATTTTGACATGTTATAAGTGATTTCCAACAAAAACCATGCCAAAATTGTAATTGCAGCTGATTTTGGAACTTCAGGTGGATATATCCACGTAAAATCAATTTCTGTCTCAAGGAATCTAGTTATGACGAATGAATTGAGTATGTAAAAGGGAAAGTTGCAAACTATAACTCTGTGAGCACTGTTGACGTCAAATTGAATGATTAGGATATCAGGTTTACTTGAGTGACCTAGCAGTATTGGCTGCGGAGGTTTTGCAGTCTACCGAATGCTCCTCCGAGTTTCAAATCAAATTCACCATTACCCCCCTCATCTTATGGTTGGTCATTGATAAAAATAGGAAGTCTTGTTTGTTGACCTGTAGGTTGGTATGCGTTCGGCATATTTTCAGTTGGAATATGTCGTGATATAGACGGATGGTAAGATTCAATATAAGGAAAACAAAGATGGTGGGTCTCACCCTGGCTCCATCCTAGAATTCCTCACTGAACCCTGAATGTTTAGCTTACGTTTCAAAGTATGTACATGGCCGAACAGGATGTTTGAACCACCACTTCGAACAGTGAACATTTTTTTGTGGTACATATTTCTCTTGATGAATGTGAAATGCTGTGCTTTAACCATTGATTTTGTATTCACTTGTGTTGCTTCATCTCATGGAGTGCTGTGATGAATTTATCTGTCAATCCTCTGATGTTTCCATGAAGCACAATCTCTCAATATCCTGAGCATTCCTGATGGATGAGTTTAGTTTTGTTTTCAATCCTGTAATCCTTCACTCACAATAGATATTTGATTGTGATTGTTTTCATTCTTTGTCTCACATGATATAGATTCATGTATACAGAGAATCCTGGCCAAGTCGAGATTCATCGTCCTCATGTAAGTGATATAAAGTTATTGATGATGTTAGAATACATCTCCATTTGTATTACTTTTGGGTTCTGGTCAATTTTAGTTCTTGATTTAAAATGTTCTTTGGATCATACTTTGACTTGCACACTATGCTGAGGTAATATTTTCACAACGACAACCACCTGATGGTGTTGATTTGTTCATCACTGATGTTTCTTTAATACTAGTGTGACCTGTTGTCCATATGTGTGTCATCTACATGAAAACGATGTTACTGATGGTCAACTATCAGGATAGATCTGGGTCTTAGCAACTCTTCCTTTCATTCAAGACCAATCTTTCTTTTCACCAGGACTGCACTCCATCTTTCCTGGACTGGCTGAAGTGCCATCATGCTGTTGGCTATCCAAACTTATCACCAACCAAAAAAGCTTGTTTGAGGAGCTGAAACTGGGAAGTTGTTCATGATCTTGCAACACCTGAACTGCAATGGTAATTTCTCATTCCTTTTTAGGGTTTGTTTCAGACTTGTTGGGGGGGAGGGTAATTGTTGGTATCTTCTTGTGTTGTCAGGGCACTTTGAATTTGGTCGTTTATCTGTGTGTTTGGTTGATTTTGACGTTCCCTTTGGCAGGAGACCATTTTCTGTATATAGAGTTTCGACTCGTTCAACAGGTTTCAGCCAAGAAGGTACCATGCTGGTCATGGGTCAAGATGTGGATGAACCAGACTGGTGCATGGTAGGGTGCATACCTCTGCCAGGCTGAACAGTTTACGTTCTGTATCCCACTGATAGGTCAGACCTGGATCCGGATCTGAACCAAAATCTAATCGGTTTGTTCTTGTCACCCACACAATTCATCCACTTTGTTTTGTCATAACCCATCCACAAGTTTTTTCAAATATATTTGGCCCCAACGCTCAGTGGTGAAGTATCACTTAAAAAAAAAAAAAAATACTCATGTCCAGATATTCATCAAAATCTAATCAATTTGTCCTTGCTATACACACCCAACCTCTCCACCACGTTTCATCCAGATCCATGCATAACTTTTTGGGATATCGTGCTCACATACAAACAGGGGTGAATACATCACCTCTGTCCACCTTCGGCAATGGAAGTAATAACGAGGAAAAGCAATAATTTGAATGCTCATGGTTTCAGTTGAAAGCCTTTTACAATTTAGCCAACAATGGAGATATTGAAGGGTAACTGTTCACTTCAGAATTGGGTTCCCCAGAAAAATGAAGGCTGCACATGCTTGTCCATTTTCATTTTGAGTCGAGTTCACCCATGCCCTCCTCATCTTATGATTGGTTGGTAACTGTTAAAAGGAGGAGTCTTGTTTGTTGACCGGAAGTTTAGTATGCAGCAGTTTGCTTTTGGCATATTATCAGTTTGAATATGTCATGATAAAGATGGATGGTGAGGTTCAATGGCAGCACCGACGCTCTGCACAGACTATGGTCCCAATGGACGGATGGATGGATGGTAACGTTCAATGGAAGGAAAAAACAAAGATGGGCAATCTGTCCCTGGCTCTATCCTAGAATTCCTCACCAAACCCTTGATGGTTAGAATTCTTCACTGGCACCGACACGGCCCATCAGGATGTTAAATACCACGACTTTGGTGAAAGTTTGTGTGGTACATATTTCATTGGATAAATGTGAAGTGCTGTGTTTTAAACATTGATGATGTATTTACTTGTGTTGTTTCATCTCATGGAATGCCGTGATGAGTTTATCTGTCAATCCTCTGATGTTTCCATGAAGCACAATCTCTCAATATCCTGAGCATTCCTGATGGAGGAGTTTAGTTTTGTTTTCAATCCTGTAATCCTTCACTGATAAATCTTTGATTGTGATTGTTCTTTTCATTCTTTGTTTCACGTGATTTAGATTCACGTATACAGAGTCATAATCCTGGCCAAGATGAGATGCATCGTCTTCACGTAAGTGATGTAAAGTTTTTGATGATGTTTGTTTCTTCTCCATCACTATTCTTATTACTTTTAGGTTCTGGTTGAGTTTGGTTATTGTTGGAAAATGTTCTTTGGATTATGCTGTTGTCGTCGCTTGGTTTCTTCCAGTTGCATGGTGCTAGTCGGGCGAGTCACCTCGATGCCACCGTAACGGTCAACTCAGCCAGATTGTAGTCATTTCCACTTCCAATAGTGTCGAACCAGTGACGCATTACACTAATTGGAACCACATGCCTCGTCTCTGATTACGGCCGAGCGAAGCCGGAGACTTGCGGCACGGTCGGGATTTGTGGCATTATTTTCCACAGCTAATGAATCCTCAACGGGCTTTCTTGATTACCAAAGTTACCACGACGACCCAAATTCACCCCGAGGCCAGGTATATTTAATTTATGAGCAAGCGATGGCCACAGGGAAGGAATATTCAAGAAGCAAGGAATAACAATTATAATGCAAGAAAAACCTATTACCCACGATAGAACATACATGCACACAGACCAAACGACAAGCAGGAGCATAAACTATTTATGCCTTTGGGCCCAAGCAATCACACCACGGTAGAGAAAAATGGGAATTCATGGCACAACAACAGTGTGGTGTCCGGTTAGGCACTGCAGAATGATCAAGGTTCTGGCCGCTCTGGAAGGGAAACAGCCCGTCACGTTCCATACGTCTCATCCACAGGAGAGGCTGTAGCTCTGGCTGCGGCAGGACGAGCAAAGTGCACAGCTCTCCAAGGGCATTTGGGATTCTCCTCCCTTTGGTGCACCCATATTTATAGCCACGGACCACCCACGTCACCCAAAATGCACCGCACCCCTTCATTCTCACTCACCAGTGGTTAACAGGTGAAGTCTGGGGGGGGGGGTGGGGTTGAGGTGACCCTTCCCTGACCTCTCAACCCAATGTGCTGGTGCTCCAGGCCAGTTTGGATTGTGGGATTGGGGGTGGGGGGGTGGAGGGGAGGGAGGGATTTCCTGCCCAGCAAACACCTACAGTATAGGCATAGCGAAATGCTAAAAGATGCATAGACAGATTTACAAAGTGGAGAACATAAAACAAAGGCTCGCAGGATTGTGGATTTTTAGACACGTACATTTGGAGGGTGGATGCTGTCTATCTTTTACATGTATCGCTGCATATCCAAGATCATAATTACGTACTTTATGCCGAGACATTTATAAGGAGCATACGAAACTCTACGAAGAAATGTTTACCCCAAGGAGTCATTTCCACAATACTTTAGCTTGGACACCATGAGAAGTTGGTGTTCTGTAAGTGGAAGGGTTTCACAACCACATGACAGTGATAATTTGTTCATTAGTGAAGTTTTTGGAAAACTAATTTGATCTGCTTTGTCCATACATTTGTTTATGTTGACACTACAACTACTGTCTAACTGATGGTCAACTGCATGGATTGATCTGGGTCTTGGAAACTTCCTTTCATTCAAGACCAAACTTTCTCATCACCAGGACTACACTTACCATCCCATCTTTCCTGGACTGGCTGAAGTGCCATCATGCTGTTGGCTATCCAAATTTATCACCAACCGCAAAAGCCTGTTTGAGGAGCTGAAACTGGGAAGTTGTTTGTGATGTTGCAAGAACTGAACTGCTCTGGTAATTTCACATTCACTTGTGGGTTTGTTTCAGACTTGTTGTGGGTAATCGTTGGTATCTTCTTGTGTTGTTAGTGCGATTTGAATTCACTGTCGGTTATCTGAATGTTTGGTAGATTTTTGTGACTTGTGATGTGACCATGTTTGTGTGTTGTAAAGTTTCAACTCGTATACCAGGTTACAGCCAAGAATGTACCACACTGGTCGTGGGATAACACGGGGATGAACCAGAACTGTATTCAGTAGAGTGCATACCTCCACCAGGCTGAACAGTTTACGTTTTGTATCCCAATGATAGGCCGGATCTGGATCTGTACCTGAACCAAAATATAATCGGCTTGTTCTTGTCACCTCCCCAACTCATCCACCAAGTTTTGTTATCACCCATCCACAACTTTTTAAAGTATCATTTTTGGTGCCATCTCTCAGTGATGAAGTATCACTGAAGAAAAAAATACTCTTATCAAGATATTCATCAAAATATAACTAATTAGTCCTTCACACACACCCAACCTCTCCACGACGTTTCAGTGAAATCCGTCCATAACTTTTTGGGATATCGTGCTCACAGCCAAATGGGTGAAAACATTACCTATGTCCACCTTCGTTGGTGAAGGTAATAATGAGAAAAGGCAACAATTGAAATGGTCCTGTTTTCAGTTATTGTTCTTTTATAATTTGGCCGACAATTGAGATATTGAGGGGTAAATGTTAACGTAGGAATTGGGGTTCCCCAGGAAAAAGAAGGATGCACACGCTCATCTGTTTTCCTTTTGAATCAGGTTCACGCTTGCCCTCATTTTATGCTTGGTTGGTAACTGATAAAAGGAGGAAGTCTGGTTTGTTGACCTTTTGTGTAGTATGCAGCAGTTTGCATTCGGCATATTTTCAGTTGGAATATGTCGTGATCGGATGGTAAGGTTTAACAGAAGGAAAACAAAGATGGTGGATCTGTCCCTGTCTCCATCCTCGACTTCCTCACGAACCCTTGATTGTTAGGGTTGTTCACTGGCACCGACACAGCCTATCAGGATGTTAAAGACCACCAGTTAGTCCAGTGAAAGTTTGTGTGGTACATGTTTAAGTGGATAAATGTGAAGTGCTGTGTTTTAAACATTGATGATGTATTTACTTGTGTTACTTCATCTCATGGAGTGCCGTGATAAGTTTATCTGTCAATCCTCTGATGTTTCCATGAAGCACAATCTCTCATTATCCTGAGCATTCCTGATGGACGAGTTTAGTTTTGTTTTCAATCCTGTAATCCTTCACTGAAAATAGATATTTGATTTTGGTTATCATTCTTTGTCTCACATAATATAGACTCGTATATATTGAGAATCCTGGCCAAGTTGAGATGCATTGTTCTCATGTAAGTGATATAAAGTTAGTGATGATGTTGGAATGTGTTCCTTGTGCATGACAATTCATATTATTTCTGGGTTTTCTTTGTGTTTGGTTATTACCATTTCTATGAAATGTTCTTTAGATGTGAAGAAATCTTTCTTAACGTTGAAATCTTTGGCTTGCACATGATGTGAAGTTAATGTTCCACAACTGGAAGGATAGTCACAACGACATCCACCTGATGGTGATAATTTGTTCACAAGTAATGTTTTTGCAAAACGAATGTGTTCTGTTGTGTCCATCTGTGTGTCATCTACATTAGAACTATAACTCGTGGTCAACGATACGGATAAATCTGGTCCTTGCTAACACTCTTCTTTTCGTTCAAGACCAATTTTTATTTTTACCAGGACTACATTTAACATTGCATCTTTCCTGGACTGGCTGAAGTGTCATCATGCTGTTGGCTATCCAAACTTATCACCAACCGCAAAAGCTTGGTTGAGGAGCTGAAACTGGGAAGTTGTTGTTGATAATGTTGCAACAACTGAACCGCTCTGGTAATTTCTCATTCCTTCATGGCTTTGTTTCAGACTTGTTGGGGGTAACCATTGGTATCTTGTGTTGTAAGTGCGATTTGAATTCAGTCATTTATCTGTATATTTGGTAGATTTTTGTGCCTTGTGATGAGACCGTGTTTGTGTATGTAAGGTTTAGACTTGTGTACCTTGTGTGAATAATTATCAGTTATCAACACACATTTCTCCAAATCAAATGAACCACCATCTGCAGTGGAGAGAAAGTATGCATGCATCATCATCTACTTCAAGAGGATTTCACTTTGGACTTTCAGGATCCCCCCCCCCACAATCACACCACAATACTCACCACCATCCCATACCCCTCACCCCCACCCCTTCACAATCATCACTCCCACATACGCACCACAATCCCCATCCACTGGGGAGGGACTTCGACACCTCATGGACATGATGGTGGGACACGGCACAGATACAAATGGCGCTGGGGAATAGTATTGAACGGAACGGTCCTGTAACAGACAAGACACATGGCCAGCCTGCGATGGTGGGACAAAGCATTCGCCTGTTTTGTCTGCAATGTCCGAGTGTGCTGGGCGGTGCCTGAGCTGTCTGGCGATGACTGACTGGTATTTGTGCTCGAAAAATATGTAAACCGATTATATCAATTAATACAAAATCCCTTCCTTATAAACCGTTAATTGAACAGAAAATCAAATCCAACTGAATTCTCATTATCATATGACTGGCATTTTCATCTTCAAGAACACATGCGCCTTCTTCCTCTGAATCGCTCGCACAAGGCTCAAAACGATTCGGCTCCATAATCCTCCGAAAGCATTTCAATCACTAATTTTGTCTCCAATAGATTCTTCAAAATGCCCACTGATCAGTTTCAATGCTCTGAGAACAATTAGTCGCTAATGACTGGAATCGGTATCGGAATCTGAGCTTAACCTGCACCGTTTCTCGATGGAGACTGCCGTTCAGATCAATATGGATTGCAGATGTGACGGAACTGGCAAAATCGAAAATCGACACACTCGGGCTTTTTTTCGACACTCAAATTCTTTTCCCTTCAAATTAGACCGTGATTGATTCTCACTGGTTTTCAGAAGAAAAAAAATTTGTGTGGGAAGCTTTAACTAATATCTAATTGCTTTGTTCTTGTCACCTCCACAACTCGTCTACCAAGTTTTGTCATAACCTGTCCACAGCATTTTGAAATATTGTGTGATATATATAGTTTTTGGCCGCATCTCTCAGTTGTGAAGAATCGCTTAAAAAATCGTCATATCTGTATCCTGATTTTCACCAAAATCTAATCAATTCGTTCTTGTCACCCACCCAACCTGTCCACCAAATTTCCTCTGAATCTTGTCCATAACTTTTTTGAGATATCATGCCCAGACAAACAGACAGGGGTGATTAAATAAAATCCATCGACCTTTGGTGGTGGTGGTAATAAAGAGGAAAGGCAATAATTTCAATGGTCACTTATTTTTTCTTTTTCTTGGGGAGCCATGACCTTCAGAGATCTCACAGTTGGACAGTCTACAATTGTAGTGCTTTAACAATTTGGTCGACAATGGCTATCAGAATTTTTTGCGAAGAAATTGGTTTCCCCAGGGAAATAGAGGCTGCACGCGCTGTTCCCTTTTTATTTCAAATCAAGTTCACCATTACCCCCTCATCTTATGGTTGGTAACTGATAAAATTGCTTAGGTTTACAAGTATGTACACGGCCTAACAGGATGTTTGAACCACGACTTCGTACAGTGAAATTTTTTGTGGTACATATTTCAATGGATGAATGTGAAATGCTGTGTTTTAAACATTGATTTTGTATTTACTTGTGTTGCTTCATCTCATGGAGTGCTGTGATGAATTTATCTGTCAATCCTCTGATGTTTCTATGAAGCACAATCTCTCAATATCCTGAGCATTCCTGATGGAGGAGTTTAGTTTTGTTTTCAATCCTGTAATCCTTCACTGATAAATCTTTGATTGTGATTGTTCTTTTCATTCTTTGTTTCACATGATTTAGATTCATGTATACAGAGTCCTAATCCTGGCCAAGTTGAGATGCATCGTCTTCACGTGAGTGATGTAAAGTTTTTGATGATGTTTGTTTCTTGTCCATCACTTTTCTTATTACTTTTAGGTTCGGGTTGAGTTTGGTTATTGTTGGAAAATGTTATTTGGATTATGCTGTTGTCGTTGCTTGGTTTGTTCCAGTTGCATGGTGCTTGTCCGGCGAGTCACCTCGATGCCACCGTAAAGATCAGCTCAGCCAGATTGTGGTCGTTTCCACTTCCAATAGTGTCGAACCAGTGACTCATTACACTAATTGGAACCACATGCCTCGTCTCTGATTATGGCCGAGCGAAGCCGGAGACTTGCGGCACGATCAGGATTTGCGGCGTTATTTTCCGCAGCTAATTAACCCTCAACGGGCTTTCTTGATTACCAGAGTTACCACGATGACCCAAATTCACCCCGAGGCCAGGTATATTTAATTGATGAGCAAGCGATGGCCACAGGGAAGGAAGATACAAGAAGCAAGGAATAACAATTACAATGCAAGTGAAACCCATTACCCAATATAGAATATACATGTACACAGACCAAACGACAAGCAGGAGCATAAACTATTTATGCCTTTGGGCCCAAGCAATCGCACCACGGTCGAGAAAACTGGGAATTCATGGGACAACGACAGTGTGCTGTCCGGTTAGGCACTGCAGAATGATCAAGGTTCTGGCCGCTCTGGAAGGGAAACAGCCCATCACTTTCCATATGTCTCGTCCACAGGAGAGGCTGTAGCTATGGCTGCGGCAGGACGAGCAAAGTGCACAGCTCTCCAAGGGCATTTGGGGTTCTCCTCCCTTTCCGTTTGGTGTACCCATATTTATAGCCACAGGCCACCCACGTCACCCAAAATGCACCGCACCCCTTCATTCTCACTCAGCATTGGTTGACGGGTGAAGTCTGGGGGGGGGGGTTAAGGCGACCCTTCCCCGACTTCTCACCCCAATGTGCTGGCGTTGCAGGCCAGTTTGGATTGTGGGATTGGGGGAAGGGTAGGGAAGGATTTCCTGCCCGGCAAGCACCGACAGTATAGGCATAGCAAAATGCTAAAAGATGTATAGACAGATTTACAAAGTAGAGTACATAAAACAAAGGCTCGCAGGAATGTGGATTTTTAGACACGTACATTTGAAGGGTGGATGTTGTCTATCTTTTACATGTATCGATGCATATCCAAGATCACAATTACGTACTTTATGCTGAGACATTTATAAGGAGCAAACGAAACTCTACGAAGAAATGTTTACCCCAAGGAGTCATTTCCACAACAATACTTTAGCTTGGACACCATGAGAAGTTGATGTTTTAAGTGGAAGGGTTTCACAACCAGTGTTGGGCACCAATAACCAAAAAGTTAACTTCGATAACGATAATGCGATAACCCCAATTTTTAAGTCCGATAACGATAATCCGGTAATTATAAAACAGTTATCGGAAGTTAACGATAATCTGATAATGATAACTACTTTTTAACAAAAAATAAAAAAAAACAAGGAGAAAGCTTCAAAACCCATAGAAAAGGCTTATTTATGCTAAACCCAAGAATAAAATAAGCATTATGCATCTTTTTAGTCTATGACACTGTGCTGTTAGTAAAAAAAAAAAAAAAAAATTTTTATTAATTCTTCAATTTAAATGTATTTCCAACAAACACGAACCGTTTTTTTGTAATTACGTAAAGATTGGTATTCCCGCCAGTAAACCGACGGCTCTTCCAGGCTCGTAGTACTTATACAGCGCCTCGGCATTTTTTGGCGTCGACTCGCATTGCCGAGGAGTGCCGTGCACATGCACATAAAACTGTGAGCACAGGCTCCGCCCCTTGTGCAAGTTTAATCTCGCGGGAAGTTGACTCGTGTTGTTCTATTTCCAAAATCATGGCATCCTCGGATCTCATTGTTCTGATGGTGATGGTGAAAAAAGTAAAACAATAAAAATGTTTTCGGACGAAAGAAATCGAGTTATCGGAGGTTAACTGGTCCGATAACGATGAATGGAAGTTAACTTCTGATAATAGTCCGATAAAAGAAGTTAACTTCGATAATTATCTGTTATCGGATTATCACTTTTGTGCCCAACACTGTTCACAACTACATGACAGTGATAATTTGTTCAGAAGTGAATTTTTTGGAAAACTAATTTGATCTGTTGTGTCCATACATTTGTTGACATTACATTACAACGACTGTATTACTGATGGTCAACTGTACGGATTGATCAGGGTCTTCGAAACTTCTTTTCATTCAAGACCAAAATTTCTCATCACCAGGACTACACTTACAATTCCATCTTTCCTGGACTGGCTGAAGTGCCATTATGCTGTTGGCTATCCAAATTTATCACCAACCGCAAAAGCCTGTTTGAGGTGCTGAAACTGCGAAGTTGTTTGTGATGTTGCAAGAACTGAACTGCTCTGGTAATTTCACATTCACTTGTGGGTTTGTTTCAGACTTGTTGTGGGTAATCTTTGGTATCTTCTTGTGTTGTAAGTGCGATTTGAATTCACTGTCGGTTATCTGAATGTTTGGTCGATTTTTGTGACTTCTGATGAGACGATGTTTGTGTATTGCAAAGTTTCGACTCGTATACCAGGTTACAGCCAAGAATGTACCCCACTGGTCGTGGGATAACATGTGGATGAACCAGAACTGCATTCAGTAGAGTGCATATCTCCACCAGGCTGGACATACGTTTTGTATCCCAATGATAGGTCAGATCTGGATCTATACCTGAACCAAAATCTAATCGGCTTGTTATTGTCACCTCCCCAACTCATCCACCAAGTTTTGTCATCACCCATCCACAACTTTTTAAAGTATCATTTTTGGTGCCATCTCTCAGTGATGAAGTATCACTGAAAAAAAAAAATACTCTTATCAAGATATTCATCAAAATATAACGAATTAGTCCTTCACACACACCCAACCTCTCCACCACATTTCAGTGAAATCCGTCCGTAACTTTTTGGGATATCGTGTTCACAGCCAAATGGGTGAATACAGCACCTCTGTCCACCTTTGTTGGTGGAGGTAATAACAGGAAAAGGCAACAATTTAAATGGTCCTGTTTTCAGTATTGTTCTTTTACAGTTTGGCCGACAATTGAGATATTGAAGGGTAACTGTTTACGTAGGATTTGGGGTTCCCCAGGAAAAAGAAGGATGCACACGCTCGTCCATTTTCCTTTTGAATCAGGTTCACCCTTGCCCTCATTTTATGCTTGGTCGGTAACATATAAAAGGTGGAAGTCTGGTTTGTTGACCTGTGGTTTAGTATGCAGCAGTTTGCATTCGGCATATTTTCAGTTGGAATATTTCGTGATCGGATGGTAAGGTTCAACAGAAGGAAAACAAAGATGGTGGATTTGACCCTGGCTCCATCCAAGACTTCCTCACCGAACCCTTGATGGTTTGGGTTGTTCACTGGCACCGACACAGCCTATCAGGATGTTAAAGACCACCAGTTAGTCCAGTGAAAGTTTGTGTGGTACATGTTTAAGTGGATAAATGTGAAGTGCTGTGTTTTAAACATTGATGATGTATTTACTTGTGTTACGTCATCTCATGGAGTGCCATGATGAGTTTATCCTGTCAATCCTCTGATGTTTCCATGAAGCACAATCTCTCAATATCCTGAGCATTCCTGATGGACGAGTTTAGTTTTGTTTTCAATCCTGTAATCCTTCACTGATAATCGATATTTGCTTTTGATTGTTATCATTCTCTGTCTCACATGATATAGATTCATATATACAGAGAATCCTGAACAAGTCGAGATTCATTGTCCTCATGTAAGTGATATAAAGTTGGTGATGATGTTGGAATGTGTTCCTTGTGCATTACTATTCATATTATTTCTGGGTTTTCTTTGTGTTTGGTTATTACCATTTCTATGAAATGTTCTTTGGATGTTAAGAAATCTTTCTTAACGTTGAAATCTTTGGCTTGCACACGATGTTAAGTTAATGTTCTACAACTGGAAGGATAGTCACAACGACATCCACCTGATGGTGATAATTTGTTCACAAGTAATGTTTTTGTAAAACGAATGTGATCTGTTGTGTCCATCTATGTGACATCTACATTAGAACTATAACTCGTGGTCAACGATATGGATAGATCTGGTCCTTGGTAACACTTCCTTTCGTTCAAGACCAATTTTTCTTTTCACCAGGACTACACTTAACATTGTATCTTTCCTGGACTGGCTGAAGTGCCATCATGCTGTTGGCTATCCAAACTTATCACCAACTGCAAAAGATTGTTTGAGGAGCTGAAACTGGGAAGTTGTTGATGATGTTGCAACAACTGAACTGCTCTGGTAATTTCTCATTCCTTCATGGCTTTGTTTCAGACTTGTTGGGGGTAATCATTGGTATCTTGTGTTGCAAGTGCGATTTGAATTTACTCACATTTATCTATGTTTGGTAGATTTTTGTGCCTTGTGATGAGACCGTGTTTGTGTATGTAAGGTTTAGAATTGTGTACCTTGTGTGAATAATTATGAGTTATCAACACACATTTCTCCAAATCAAATGAACCACCTTCTGTCGTGGAGAGATAGTGTGCATGTATCATCATCTACTTCAAGAGGATTTCACTTTGAATTTTCAGGATCCCCCCCCCCACCCCCACAAGCATCACAGCACAATACTCGCCACCATCCCATACCCCTCACCCCTTCACAATCATCACTCCCACATACGCACCACAATCCCCATCCACTGGGGAGGGACTTCGACACCTCATGGACATGATGGTTGGACACGGCCCAGATACAAATGGCGTCGGGGCAAAGTATGGAACGGAACGGTCCTGTAACAGACAAGACACATGGCCAGCCTGCGATGGTGGGACAAAGCATTCGTGTGTTTTGTCTGCGATGTCAGAGTGTGCTGGGCGGTGCCTGAGCTGTCGGGCGATGACTGGTCTTTGTGCTCGAGAAATATGTAAACCGATTATATCAATTAATACAAAATCCTTTCCTCATAAACCATTGATTGAACAGAAAATCAAACCCAACTGAATTGTCATTATCATATAACCAGCATTTTCTTCTTCATGAACACTTGCGCCTTCTTTCTCTGAATCGCTCGTACAAGGCTCGATTCGGCTCCATAATCCTCCGAAAGCATTTCCATCACTAATTTTGTCTCCAATAGATTCTTCAAAATCCCCACTGATCACTTTCAATGTTCTGAGAACAATCAGTTGCTAATGACTGGAATCGGTATCGGAATCTGAACTCAACCTGCACCGTTTCTCGATGTAGACCGCCGTTCAGATCAATATGGATTGCAGATGTGATCGAACTGGCAAAATCGAAAATCGACATACTAGGGCTTTTTTTGGACATTCAAATTATTTTCTCTTCAAATTCGACCATGATTGATTCTCAATGGTTTTCAGAAAAAAAAAATTGGTTGGGTAGCTCAAACTAAAATCTAATTGGCTTGTTCTTGTCACCTCCACAACTCGTCTACCAAGTTTTGTCATAACCTGTCCACAGCTTTTTGAAATATTGTGCTATATATAGTTTTTGGCCCCATCTCTCAATTGTGAAGAATTGCTGAATAAATTGTCATATCTGTATCCTGATCTTCACCAAAATATAATCAATTTGTCCTTGTCACCCACCTAACCTGTCCATCAAATTTCCTCTGAATTTTGTCCATAACTTTTTTGAGATATCGTGCTCAGACAAACAGACGGGTGATGATATAAAATCCATCTTCCTTTGGTGGTGGTGGCAATAATTTCAATGGTCACTTGTTTTTTTTCTTTTTCTTGGGGAGCCATTACCTTCAGAGATCTCACAGTTGGACAGTCTACAATTGTAGTGCTTTTACAATTTGGCCGACAATGACTATCAGAATTGTTTACGTAGGAATTGGTTTCCCCAGGGAAATAGAGGCTGCACGTGCTGCTCCTTTTTTATTTAAAATCGAATTCACCATGACGCCCCCCCCCCTACCCCATCTTATGGTTGGTAACTGATAAAAATAGGAAGTCTTGTTTGTTGACATGTCGGTTGGTATGCATCTGTTTGCAGTCGGCATACTTTCAGTTGGAATATGTCGCGATATAGATGAATGGTAAGATTCCATAAAAGGAAAACAAAGATGGTGGGTCTCACCCTGGCTCGATCGGAGAATTCCTCACCGAACCCTGAATGCTTAGCTCACGTTTACAAGTATGTACACGGCCTAAAAGTATGTTTGAACCACTCCTTCGTACAGTGAACATTTTTGTGGTACATATTTCTATGGATGAATGTGAAATGCTGTGTTTTAAACTTTGATTTTGTATTTACTTGTGGGTGGGACATGTATTTGTGGACAAGATACATGGCCATCATTCTTCATCTCATGGAGTGCTGTGATGAATTTATCTGTCAATCCTCTGATGTTTCCATGAAGCACAATCTCTCAATATCCTGAGCATTCCTGATGGACGAGTTTTGTTTTGTTTTCAATCCTGTAATCCTTCACTGATAATAGATATTTGATTTTGATTGTCATCATTCTTTGTCTCCCATGATATAGATTAATGTATACAGAGAATCCTGGCCACGTTGAGATGCATCGTCCTCATGTAAGCGATATAAAGTTGGTGATGATGTTGGAATGCGTTCCTTGTGCATGACTATTCATATTATTTCTGGGTTTTCTTTGTGTTTGGTTATTACTATTTCTGTGAAATGTTCTTTGGATTATACTTTCGCTTGCACACGATGTTAAGTTGATGTTCTAAACTGGAAGGATAGTCACTATGACATCTACCTGATGGTGATAATTTGTTTACAAGTGATGTGTTTGTAAAACGAATGTGATCTGTTTTGTCCATCTATGTGACATCGACATGAGAACTATAACTCGTGGTCTACGATATGGATAGATCTGGTCCTTGGGAACACTCTTCCTTTCGTTCAAGACCAATTTTTCTTTTTACCAGGACTACACTTAACATTGTGTCTTTCCTGGACTGGCGAAAATGCCATCATGCTGTTGGCTATCCAAATTTATCACCAACCGCAAAAGCTTGTTTGAGGAGCTGAAACTGGGAAGTTGTTGATGATGTTGCAACAACTGAACCGCTCTGGTAATTTCTCATTTCTTCATGACTTTGTTTCAGACTTGTTGGGGGTAATCATTGGTATCTTGTGTTGTCAGTGCGATTTGAATTCAGTCATTTATCTGTATATTTGGTAGATTTTTGTGCCTTGTGATGAGACCGTGTTTGTGTATGTAAGGTTTAGACTTGTGTACCTTGTGTGAATAATTATCAGTTATCAGCACACATTTCTCCAAATCAAATGAACCACTGTCTGTAATGGAGAGAAAGTATGCATGCATCATCAACTACTTCAAGAAGATTTCACTTTGGACTTTCAGGACCCCCCCCCCCACAAGCATCACAACACAATACTCACCACCATCCCATACCCCTCACCCCCACCCCTTCACAATCATCACACCCACATACACACCACAATCCACATCCACTGGGGAGGGACATCGACACCTCATGGACATGATGAAGGCACACGGCCCAGATACAAATGGCGCCGGGGAATAGTATGGAACGGAACAGTCCTGTAACAGACAAGACACATGGCCAACCTGCGATGGTGGGACAAAGCATTCACCTGTTCTGTCTGCGATGTCCGTGTGTGCTGGTAGTTGCCTGACCTGTCGGGCGATGACTGGTGTTTGTGCTCGAGAAATATGTAAACCGATTATAGCAATTAGTACAAAATCCCTTCATAAACCGTTCATTGAACAGAAAATCAAACCCAACTGAATTGTCATTATCATATGACCGGCATTTTCATCTTCACGAACACTTGCGCCTTCTTCCTCTGAATCGCTCGCACAAGGCTCAAAACAATTCGGCTCCATGATCCTCTGAAAGCATTTCCATCACTAATTTTGTCTCCAATAGATTCTTCAAAATCCCCACTGATCAGTTTCAATGTTCTGAGAACAATTAGTCGCTAATGACTGGAATCGGTATTGGAATCTGAGCTCAACCTGCACCATTTTTTGATGTGGCCCGCAGTTCAGATCAATATGGATTGCAGATGTGACGGAACTGGCAAAATCGAAAATCGACACACTCGGGCTTTTTTCGACACTCAATTTTTTTTTCCATTCAAATTAGACCGTGATTGATTCTCAGTGGTTTTCAAAAGAAAAAAAAAATTGTTTGGGTAGCTCTAACTAAAATCTAATTGGCTTGTTCTTGTCACCTCTACAAATCGTACACCAAGTTTTGTCATAACCTGTCCACACCGTTTTGAAATATTGTGCCATATATAGTTTTTGGCCCTATCTCTCAATTGTGAAGAATTGCTTAATAAATTGTCATATCTGTATCCTGATCTTCACCAAAATCTAATCAATTTGTCCTTGTCACCCACCTAACCTGTCCACCAAATTTCCTCTGAATCTTGTCCATAACTTTTTTGAGATATCGTGCTCAGACAAACAGACAGGGGTGATTACATAAAATCCATCTACCTTTGGTGGTGGTGGTGGTAATAAAGAGGAAGGCAATAATTTCAATGGTCACTTGTTTTTCTTTTTCTTGGGGAGCCATGACCTTCAGATATCTCACAGTTGGACAGTCGACAATTGTTGTGCTTTGACAATTTGGCCGACAATGGCGATATCAGAATTGTTTACGTAGGAATTGGTTTCCCCAGTGAAATGAAGGTTGCACGCGCTGTTTTAACAATTTGGCCGACAATGGCGATATCAGAATTGTTTACGTAGGAATTGGTTTCCCCAGTGAAATGAAGGTTGCACGCGCTGTTCCGTTTTTATTTCAAATCAAATTCACCATTATCCCCCTCATCTTATGGTTGGTAACTGATAAAAATGCTGAGGTTTACAAGTATGTACATGGCCTAACAGGATGTTTGAACCACTACTTTGTACAGTGAAATTTTTTGTGGTACATATTTCAATGGATGAATGTGAAATGCTGTGTTTTAAACATTGATTTTGTATACTGAACAAAAATATAAACGCACCAACCTTAAATATCTAAGTCAAGATTGCCATTATGGGAAAATGGTCAAACCGATGATATGTTTGAGCAATGGTTCCTTTGTTTTGCTCAAGACAGATGTTCCCATTGAAATTGACCACTCTGAGTGTGTGGACTCGCACGTTGAGTAATCCTTCCCATGAGCACCATGGGGCTTGACAGAGTGATGGTCAGTGAGCGTGACCAGGACACAAACACTCCCTATAGCTTGCCCTATAAAAGGCCTCCCCAAAATGTGGACTGGTGCCAAATGTCAACATGCCACAGATGTCACAAATCTTGAGGGAGCGTGCCATTGGCATGCTGAATGCTGGGACGTCAGTACGGGCCGTTGCAGCACACTTCAATGTCCACCACTCCACCATTAGCCACCTGAGAACGCGCCTCAGAGAGACTGGAAGCACCGTGAACCGCCCACATGCCCGGCGACCACGTGTGACCACTGCCGGTCAGGATCGTCACATGAGGCTGCAACATCTCCGGGATCGACTCCGACCGGCCACGAGGACTGCCGATGAGACTGTCGGGCTGCATAACAGGCGCATTTCAGCCCAGACGGTGCGTAACCGCTTGAGGGAGGCCAAGCTTGAGGGAGGCCAACACCCGCTACTGACTGTGTGAACTCTGACAGTGACACCTTGATTGTGTCGGCTGTTGTAGCGCAAAGACTGTTGCCAGAATTCTCAAGGAACTCTTTGAAATTTAATGCTCAATTGTCATGGATTCTATAACCAAATTGTTGTGAAGATTTAGTATTAATGAGTTTGAGGTAAAATAGTAACAATCGCTTGGTGCGTTTATATTTTTGTTCAGTATATTTACTTGTGTTGCTTCATCTCATGGAGTGCTGTGATGAATTTATCTGTCAATCCTCTGATGTTTCCATGAAGTACAATCTCTCAATATCCTGAGCATTCCTGATGGATGAGTTTAGTTTTGTTTTCAATCCTGTAATCCTTCACTGATAATAGATCTGATTTTGATTGTTCTTTTCATTCTTTGTTTTGCATGATATGGATTCACGTTTTCAGATAATCCAAATACTGGCCAAGTCAAAATGCAACGTCGCCATGGAAGCGATATAATTTTTTTCATATTTGAATACGTTCTGTGTCCATTACTGTTCGTTTTACTTTTTGGGTTCTGGTTGAGTTTGGTTATTAATGTAAAATGTTTGGATTATACTTTGGCTTGCATACGATGCGAAGTTAATGTTCTACAAGTTGAAGGATGTTCACAATGACAACAACCTGAAGGTGATAATTTCTTCACAAGTGAAGTTTCTGTAAAAGCAATGTGGTGTGTTGAGAATCTTACATCCCCAATCCCTCACTCTGTTCTAAAAATGTTTCATGTTTATTGTTTCCTTGATTATATTTTTCTTTATTCCCTTCAGCTTCTTATCACATCTTTCAATGTTATAATTATCAACAAATGTAAAATCATAAGACTTTGATCTCTCTCGCACTCTCGCACTCTCTCGACGCCGTGCACATGCAGTTCGAGAATTCAAATAACAAGAGGAGAATGTGTATGTTTAAAAAGTCAACGAATACGAACATTTTGTATTTCAAAAAACCCTCGCGTTTTTAACCATGAACCCTTTTGTTACGATTCATACTCCGGCGCACTATTCGAAAGCCTTTTTTTTTTCAATGGAATTTTTAAAATTTTTATGGAAAGCCACTTCATGCATCCTGGAGCTGAATGTTAGCTCTATACGTGTGTAAAGTTTCATCAAGATTGGTTCACTGGTCAAGGAGCTTTTTGGTTACAAACAGACACAGAAGGACTGCCATTTATATACTAGATGACTTGGTAATCACTTAACCATTCTTTTCTTGGACTTTCTTTATCAGGGCCATAAGGAGGTAGGTCTTTCTGTTTGTAATGAAGTTCTTCTGGATATCTGCTATAGAAATGGCAGTCACTCTGTTTGTTACCAATAAGCTCCTAGACCAGTGAACCGACCTGGATGAAACTTTACACACATATGGACCTAACATTCAGCTCCAGGATGCACGAAGTGGCTTTCCATAAAAATGAAACAATTATAAATGTAAAAAAAAAAGGCTTTCGAATGGTGCACCAGCGTATTAATAGTCACAAAAGGGTTCATGGATAAAAACGCGAGGGTTTTTTGAAATACAAAATGTTCGTTGACTTTTTCAACATACATTCTCCTGTTATTTGAATTTTCGAACTACACGCACACGGCAACAGCTTACTGCTGATAGATCTGCTCATGAAAGGCAGGCAAGCGGAGTCAGCTGCAGAGAGACAGAGAGAGAGTCGTCTTACTGCTGATATATCTGCTCATGAAAGAGCCAGGCAAGCAGAGTCGGCTGCAGAGAGAATCGTCTTACTGCTGATATATCTGCTCATGAAAGAGCCAGGCAAGCAGAGAGAGAGTGTCGCCTCACTGCAAATAGAGCGTCACACCGACGGGCGAGAGAAGCACAAAAGTCACGTTCCAGCTTTCTCGGTTCGGGTTTTGGCAGGACATCAAGGATAGTTGCCACTGCTGCTCGAAACATTGAGTGGCTCAAGGCCACCTTCAACTATGACCTCTCTGAGGATTACGGCAGGATGAGGAATGAGGAAAGCCTTCTTTCCATAAATCTGAGGAATAAAAGAAGCCTTCCTAATTTTCTCCATACAACTAATGCCTCAGTCTTACTGGCGTGAAGAAAATAGGGCAAATTTCCCGGGTATGACCGGGTACTTCAGCTCGTTTTAAATCAACCTCAAAATAATATCCAACTTCAGCTTCATCCAATTCTTTTTGAGAGGACATTACAATGTCAAGTCAAACTTTTTCATAATGTTTTTCTTTAACCCATTTAAGTTTTCCATGAGGTAAAGATTGAGACAGAGCCCACCCATACACATTGTTAGGTTCATAATACATCAGGTAAGAGTTGTCCTCATTCTTATTATAATCAGGAAGATATTTGTTATTTCCTTTAGCATATCTCTTGGAACATACTTAATCACATAATCACAGAATATTCATTGTTTATCAGCTTTTGACTGTGTTTGTTTAATCCCACTCTATCACATGCAGGACAATTCTCAAATTTGTCATATGGAGAATCAGGGAATTCAAGAGGCTCAAAATCTATCATATTTATAAAGTAAAACTTGACTTAAACTAAAATTGATCTTCAGTACTTTCATAATCATCTATAAAACTACTTTCATAACTATCGTTTGAACACAAACTCTCAGTCTCATAACTGTCGTTTGAACACAAACTCTCGGTATCATCTTCGGTACTTTCACAATCATCTGAAAAACTACTTTCATAACTATCGTTTGAACACAAACTCTCAATATCATAATCACTCTCATAATCTTCAAAATCTTCAGTTGAATAATGACTCATATTTAATTAGTAGAAAAAAACATTACCATCAATATCTATATACTTTTTTTTCATTTACAGATTCAACCTCAACATTTTTTTTATATTAAAGGTAATATTAAAATGATCCTTTACTACTATTGAACAAAATGTCATTTCACCTGATATATTAACATCCTTTATTTCATCAGGATTTATATCTTTAGGGTTGTTGAAAAAAATACAAATTTCTCCTTTCATATGACAGATGGTCTTATCTTTTCTTTTTCAAGCTTCATCCATAAGGTTTTTATTTTTTGATACTTTTTCTTGTTTCATTGCTTTTTCTCATTTTGAATATATTGCCAGAAGGAGAGGAGAAACTTTTGTTTGAGCTACTTTAATTGATGTTCTTCGAGATATATGAAAAGCCCTTCCACTGAAGAACTCGTATTATTCACCATAACTGTTTTTATCCAATAGTTGTTATATTTATCTTTGTTCAATTTTACATCCTCAACATATTTCTCAGTATCTTTTGCAAATGAAGGGATTGAATGAAACTTGTCTTTTGTGTCTTGATACATTGTATTTATTAAGTGAAAAAAGTTGGAGGATAAAATGGTTTTAAGCACAGATTCACCAATAAATTAAACAATTTTTATCAAGAACATTTCATTTTAAGCAGTTTTATTATATAAATATGGTGAAGACAACATACTGCGATGTTTGTAATCATGAATATAAATATCATAAAAAACACCTTCGAACCAACAAACACACATTCAATCTTTTCAGACAAATATCTCCACTTGACCAAGAAACAAAACATTTTGATAGATGTGATAATGATATTCTTAAAATTTTTTATAATAAACACCTTCAATCACGCAAACACAAGAACAATGAAGAAAGGGAAGCTAAATTCTCCATTGAAAACACTGATGGGGCATTTAAAGGGCATATAAAAATAAGATTGTTTCATTTTCAAGACCCTGGACCATCTTCAATCATGGAAGCTGTTGATATGGTTCAACAAAGTGTTGAAACTATAATTAAAAACACATTAAGTGAAATGAAAACTTTTAAGTTTTATATTGGAGTAAAATTGAAAATGGTAAGACAAGACGATGAAACTACTCCCTAGATGAGGACAAACCCTCACTTTGTCATCATTTCAAGATTTTGTAAGATGTGATGTTTACGATGATCTCCAGAGACAAGAACAAGATGTTGATAACACTGTAGTAGGTAGTGGATTTCCTATTACAAAAATAATCTTTTTAGATATACACGTCTTAAAATCACATCCTCTTCAAGCTTCTTCTTATATTGATTTTCCAAAAGAGATAAAACTTAAGAAAGCGGTTGTTAATATTCAAAACAAAGATAATAAATGTTTTCTATGGTCTGTTCTTGCTCACTCGCATCCTCCAATGGAATCCTGAAAGGGTTGAACATTATAAGAAATACGAGAATACATTAAATGTTAAAGATTTAAAGTTTCCAATGTCATTGAGAGATATTCCTAAATTTGAGAAAATGAATAATCTATCTGTTAATGTATATGGATTAACGGATACAAACAAAGTTCAGATATTAAAAATTTCAAACTATAAAAATGATGAAACACACATTGACCTTCTCCACTTTACTTCAAAGGAAAAATCACATTATGCTTTCATCAAAAATTTCTCAAGATTAACCAAATCGCAACTACACAAGAGAAAACGTATCCTTGTAAGAGATGTCTCAACTCCTTTAACACAAAAGAACGATTAAATCAACATTCGAAATATTGTAGTAAAAGTGAATCGACCGTAATCAATTTACCAAAAGCAGGTTCAAACATATCATTCAAAGATTTTAACAAATCTATAAAACATCCGTTTGTGATGTATGTTGATTTTGAAAGTATCCTTGAAAAGATAGATACTGTTTCTCCAAATCCAAATAAATCGTAAACAAATAAATATCAAAAACATACTCCTTGTGGTTTCTGTTATTGTATCAAATCAGCTGTTGGTGATGAATACAACAAGTTAGAACTTTGTCGAGGAGAAGATGCCTCAGAGGAGTTTGTAAGACCAATGGAAAAAGACTGTATAAGACGAAGAGAAATAATGGTGAAAACCTATCAACCAATGTCATTTACAAAGGGAGAGAAAAAGGACTTTAGAAAGAACAGTTTGTCATATTTGTGAGGAGAAAATTGAGGGAGAAGCCAAGGTTAGGGATCACTGTCATCTTACTGGTAAATATAGAGGTCCAGCTCATTCCCGTTGTAACCTTAATTACAAGCCTCCAAATTTTATTCCACTCTTTCTTCACAACAACCCTCACTATAACGCACATCTATTTATAACTTAACCTTAAAAGACATCTGGAGATATTTCTGCCATTCCTAACACAGATCAAAAATACATCTCATTCACAAAAACAATTCATACATCCCCCTTAACCCATATCAGATTTCTTGACACATACAAGTTTATGTCAAGTCCATTATCTCACTTAGTATCAAATATTAAAAACTTACCGAGTCTCAAATCAAGAAGAGATTGATCTCTTATCACAAAAGGGAATATATCCGTATGAACATATGGATTCATTTGAGAAGTTTAAAGAAACACAACTTCCTGCAAGGGAAAGTTTCTATGGAAAGTTAAATAAAACTCATATTTCCAAGAGAGATTATACACAAGCTAAAAAGGTTTGGGAGAAATTAATATAAAGAATCTTGGAGAATATTATGATTTGTATCTTAAAACTGATGTATTGTTATTGGTTGATGTGTTTGAAACTTTTAGAACAGTCTGTCATAATAAAAATTCTTATGGATTAGACCCCGCTCACTATTACACAGCCCGGGGCTTGTCTTGGAGTTCCATGTTAAAAATGACAAAAAATTTGGAATTAATCAGTGATATAGATATGCTTTTCATGGTGGAGAAGGCTAAAAGAGGAGGAATATCTCAAGTATGTTCCAATCGATATGCTAAAGGATATAACAAATATCTTCCTGATTATAATAAGAATGAGGACAACTCTTACCTGATGTATTATGATGCTAACAATTTGTATGGGTGGACTCTGTCTCAATCTCTACCTTATGGAAAACTTACATGGGTTAAAGAAAAACATGATGAAAAAGTTTTACTTGACATTGTAATCTCCTCTCAAAAATAATTCGATGAAGCTGAAGTTGGATATTATTTTGAGGTTGATTTAAAATATCCAGAAGAACTTCATAACAAACATAAAGACCTACCTCCTTATGCCCCTGATAAAGAAAGTCCAAGAAAAGAATGGTTAAGTGATTACCAACAGTCATTTAATATAAAATGGGAAATCTCCAGAAAAACTACTTACAACATTAAATGATAAACAAAGTTATGTTTTACATCAAAGGAACTTGAGACAATATTTATCTGCTGGATTGAGGGTGAGGAAAATTCATCGAATTTTAAAATTCAAACAGTCATTGGTTAAAGAAATATATTGATTTTAATACAAAAAGGAGAACAGAAGCAAAAACAGATTTTGAGAAGGACATTTATAAATTAATGAATAATGCTGTATTTGGAAAGACTGGAAAATGTTAGGAATCGACAAAATATTAGACTTTCTACATCTTGGAAACAGGCTTCAAAGTTAATTAATAGACCAAGTTGTGAACGAGTGGAGGTGTTTTCAGAGAACTTTTGTGCTATTCATTTGAAAGAAAAAAAAAAAAAAAAGTATTGAAATGGATAAACCGATTTATATAGGAATATCAATTCTTGACTTGTTAGTCGTTAATGTATGACTATTACTATAATAATTTAAAATTAAAGTACAAGGATAATGTGTCATTGTTATATATGGATATAGATAGTTTTATATTAGAAATTAAGACAAGTGATGTATGTGAGGATATGATCGATAATATTGATATGTCCGATACAAATAATTACAAGCTGGTAGGCGGACATGGGTAGTCGACTACCCAATAGAACCTGACGCGATGGGCCCGTTCGATGGGGGAATGACTTGAGGATTAAGCACAAGAAAATTCAAGATTCCAGCTTCAAGGGTTGATGCTGTAGATTGTTTTTTCGTTAAAATACCCCCACATTTAAAGGTTTTTCGGCCGTTGCTAAGCAACGGAGGGGTCCATAGCAACGGTTCTTTCTCACACATAACTAGGACATACCATTAGCCTACCATACCAGTTTCATGTATATCTGACTCATAATCTCTGAGATATAACGAACTTCGTTTTTTTATCGTGTTCGACCAGGGTTCATTCAAAATCTATCTTCTCCGACAGTTTTCATAGCATCCGGCTGGAAATTTTTGACTATGGCTGAATGCTCTGCCCAGTCGGTCATGGCCTGATTTTTGATTTTTTAAAAATTTCAAAGTCCCGTTGCTTGGCAATCAAAGGGGCGTTAGCAACCAGTACGTACGCGGCACTATGAGGTCATAAACTGGTCCTACCACCCAAATTTCATCAAAATCGAACAACTGCAAGGGGGTCAAAAACCCCCAATAAAAACACACACGGACAGACCGACACCACGACCAACAAATAAGGGTAGATCAAAAAAAATATTTTTAATCGAAAACTTTTTTTTTTTTTCCGACTCGATCGACTACCCAATAAGTCTGATCGTATGTTGTTTTCATTAAAGAATAAAAAGGTTATTGGTTCATTTAAGGATGAGTTGGGTGGCAAAGTCATGAGTGAATTTGTGGTTTTGAGATCAAAGTCCTATGCTTTTCCATATATTGATAATAATAACATTGAAAGTTGTGATAAGAAGCTAAAGAGAATAAAGAAAAATATAATCAAGGAAATAATAAACTTTAAACATTATTACAACTGTTTAACCTTAAAGAAGGAAGAGTCCAGAAAAATGAATACAATAAGAAGTTATAAACATCAATTATATACAGAAGAGATAAATAAGAACGCATTAGGAGCTTTTGATGATAAAAGATATATTTTACAGAATGGAATCAAGAGTATCCCTTATGGTTATAAGTAAAGTGTTAATGGGGCATCTTTTTACTGATTTATAAATGATAGAACCAAGCAATAACCAAACCAAAGAGTGGAGATGTAATCAGCCTTGGTATTTAAATGGCAAACATAACGAATGTGAGAAATATCAAATAAGTCTTATTGAAGAAATAACCAGGGTAAAAGTAAATAAAACAAATAAGCAGATAAATTTAATTACAAATAAGTTGAGGATGTAAAGGAAAAAAGAAATATCCTTGAATGGACTGAAAACTTTGATGGTTATCAATTGAACAATGGAAAAATAATTTACTACAAACTCAAAATGATATGTGGATCAGGAGGTGGTCAAACAAAAACATTGAGAGAAGTTTATCATTTTATTTCTGCTCAACAAAGAACTAATTTCTAAAATAATATTTGTGAATATACTCAATGGTGATGAATCTAATCGGAAAATTAATTTATTACCTCGAATAGAACTTGGAGAAATATTTATTGGATCACTCGTTGAGTGGAATGAAAATAGAAAAGGAAATCAGTAAGTCATGGGGCAGAGATCAATCTCTTTTGACCCCATGGAATGAGTCAGAGGGGGTGGGTAGGGGGGGGGGTTGTTTTTTGGACCCTGAGAATTTAACGAGCTGAATGGGAAAAAAAAAATCATTCTCCTGTTTTGTCTTGATTGACCTCGAGTCAGAATGGTTTCCCAATACATTTCTATGGGTTTTTTTTTTTTTTTAGGTCTTGAGACAACTTAACATGAGCTTGTATGGGAGAAAATCATTATCCTGTTTTAACCGAATTAGCCTTGAGTCAGAAAGATTAGCTTATACATTTCTATGGGGGGGGGGGGGAGGAATGCATATCCTGTTTTGAGGTTTTTAGGGTTTAATTCATAGAGTTTACCCCATTTTCCCCATTCATTTGCATGGATGCCTCAGAAGCCCCATTAATGCTCGACTCAAATTCAACTCATTCTCAGATCCAAAAATGATATGGTTTGACAATTTTGTCAAACTGCCCAATGCCACTTGCCCGTTACATGTGGACATGCACGTGCACACATTCTGGCAAGGTCAATGATTGAAAGCATTGTTTCTACTTGTTATTGATTTGACTCGTGTCGGGGTCGGCAGGTCTAAAATTCATGACCAACTGCAACAAGGCCACCTATGAATGTATTTTTTTTTTAATTCATTTTTCACTATACATTTTTACTCTGATACAGCAGAGAGCATTATTGACATTACATGACATCGCTTGCTCACATTCAACTATCGGTACTGTGGTTATCAATCTTCACCAGTGTGTGCAGTAAACCACTTTCGATAATCTGCCATCTCATGCGAGCACAAAATCCATGTTGGATTCAGAGTTGTTGCATCCATTACCAACACAATGTGCATTGGAATGTTTGCTGCAGGTTTGAGATACGCTTGGAAAGGTTTGGTGAGCAGGCTGAGGAATGGCCTGCCTTCTGTGCAACGGTACGTGTCCCAAAAACTACTACTACTACAAGGACTATTTACCTGAATGAAGGGGTTGGTCGATTGATGGTCCCTCTCCACTTAGCCCTGTCAAAAGCATCCTCCTCCATTCCCCTACAACTGCATGTCTCTCCTGATCAAAATCTTTTAGGGTTTTTTTTTTTTTTACAGTCTACCTCTTGCTCTTTTCCCTTCTACTCAATTGGTGACTTTGACAGATTCTGGCCACTTACCACTCTCTTACTTCACCACCATCAGTTTTGGCCAAGAATAACTACTCTCACCAAATCCTCTTACTCCCTGTCTCCTAAGTTTCCATTTCTACAACTCCCCTTGGTACTCTATTGTATGGAATCTCCTAATTTACAAACACATAGTACAACTTCTTCTTTGCCAAGTACTTCTCTTGAATCTGCCTCACTATAAAGATTGCATCTGTCACTGATTTTTCTAGTGGAGCAGATCAGTGATTTTTTTTTTCCTTTCTTTTTTTGGTAGAATTGTTCAAATGGTGATCAAAGTACGAAAATTCCATTCGGGTCACCGAGGAAAAAGTACTCGTCACTTGAAATTCTAACATGGTGGCCATTTTTTAAGATGGCCACCAATTGGCTCCAAAAATGCAACATTTGCAAAGCCTCTGGCAGTCAAGCTCCAACTCAAGCCTTCTCATGGTGGGAGTATTTCCACAATTAGTGGTGGTGCGAAAGGCGAATCTCTGAAACCAGACCAGAAAACCAGACAGCTATGGGCAGATGAAGCTCATTCGGAGATGAAAAACTCCGAAATAAAACCACTTGTGACCGAAATGCAGCCACAAGGATCTATAGGACCCTGACACATTGTAACCATTAATGGTGGTGGACACCAGCCAATATCAACGAAACACAAAAAAAAGAGTGCATGTCATGCACTACCAGGCACACTGGTGGCATACACTGCTGTGCAACTCAGCATGGGGTTCAATGTTGGCTAAACGGTGGGTTTAGTATCCCAAATGCTATCTAATGAACCCCTCAGATGTTAGATAGCCGCACCTGAACCGACAGGATGTGCCAGTGTGGGAGAGCCGAGCCAAGGATAACGTGGTTTTTACATGTAGTTATCCGGATGGTGTACAGATCGCACGGGATTTAAATGGCATTGCATGAACGATTGGGCTATACTAGGTGTAGGGCATACGCATGAACCTTGCTGTATCCCATATATCAAAGTGCACGAAGGCAAGGTGGTAAAAAGATAAACCCTCGACCTTGCCACTGCTAGTCACAAATTATGGATACTCAAGCAAAATCAAAACCACAAACAAACTGGATGAAATGTTGCCTCTGTCAGAAGGACACAGAGGAAAAGTTAATGTCACCACTAAGTTCATTCCAAAGGGAACAGGACTATGCTGGTTATACCAACATTGCAAACAATTTGCCATTGTTTCATGCCATCAATGATATGCCGATTCCACTTAATCCAGCCAGACTCGATGAAGGTGATGGTATAGAAGACACACTTGTGCGAAACAGAACAAAATATCACCAAAGCTGTAGATTGTTGTTCAATAACACAAAGCTAAAAAGGACACAGAAGAGAGCGACTGCAAGTACTTCTACATGCAGAGAAGAAAACCACAGTAAGAGACAAACATCAGATCCACCAAAACCTTCATCAGTATGCTTTTTGTGTGAAGAAGAGGCCGAAACATCAACTGTACGACAAGCAATGACAATGCAATTGAAGGAAAGACTCAATGAATGTGCCAGGACTCTGAATGATGCAAAGGTCCTCACAAACCTCAGTGCCGG
>NC_140972.1:61815425-61817925 GCF_056783735.1 Eptatretus burgeri | reverse complement strand
ACTACCCCGGGGCTTTCAACAAGCGCCTCTCGCTTAAACTATTGGTTCTAACAACCCAGATTCCCGTCGCCTGTGTTGGTGTCCTCACAATTTCGGGCCTCGCCCCCCAATTTTCTCTCCGTGCCCTCACACGGTCTCCTGGCTGGGACACGTGGCTCCCTTTGGCAGGCACGACCCTCTGCCGAATCTCCCGCTATGGCACCCCCGGGCACTACACTGCCTCCGAGCCTACCAGCTCCCTAACACCGGGGAGTGCCCCCCATGGCACCTCCCCTGAAACGCACACGTGGCAGGCCGGCCTCCCGGGCCCCTTTCCGAGGGTCACCCGTGCCCACAACACTGCCCACGCGGCTAATGGCGCCCGGGCCCCCGCACCAAGCAGGCGCACCCGTGCCCACTACTCTATCCCGGCCACCCATGGGCCCATGGCCTACCGCGGCCGACTAGCCTGGTGCCCGGGGTACCCACTCAGCGATACTCACCTTTCGCAGCCACGCTCCCAAGCCCGTCAACAGGGCTCCTGCACCCCTCCAAATGGGTCTCGAGCCTACTTTCCCACCAACAACAAAACGACCTCCATTTTTTCAATTTGACTAACCCAACTGACTCAATCTACACTGACCCCGGGGGTCCCTTGGGCGGGAGTCACTCCTCCCCCCAATCACTCATCGCACCATGCATTCCCCATTCGCTCCACTCACACAGACCCGCTGGCCTCACTCACTCAACAAGTACTCACCTCACAACCCACAACTCTTCAACACACACACCGCTGAACTCTGCCATCCTTCTAACTACCTCCCCTAACTAACTCGTGCTCCCACGTCATCCCTTACACTATAGCACGTTCCATTTAACCTACGTAGCTAAGCTACGTCCGCTCTACTCATTCACCAGTCTGTCTCTGTCTCCAAATCAATCATTTTATTTCCCAACCTAAAGCTGGCTACAATCCCTCTAACTAATCCATTCCACGGACTCCATAAGGACTTACCCCTGCCCCATGAAGTCGGTCTAGCTAAGCTAACCCTTCCCCCTAACTAGTTTCCATCCTGTGCCCAGGTAAGGGGGTCTTCCACCCCTTGCCCAGGAATCCTGTACACCCGAAAGTGAGGCTTGCTGTTTTCCTTTTTTTTTTTTTTTCTCTTTACATGCGCAGCACCTGCGCGGCAACTCAGAGCTCGCGCACTTTGCACCTGCCCGTGACGTCATGCAGCTGCACGTGTTCCTCGTCCCTCCTTGGACGGGACCATCCGGCAGAGATACCCCTCCTGCCGGATTCCAACCACACGTGCAGCCATGACGTCACCGTGCGCAAAAAAAAAAAAACACAAGCCCCACGTCTCGAGGGGTTTCCCACGCGAACACATGTGCTTTGCCCGTTGGAGCTGAACACACGATCGCGTGGAGAACCCGTCCGGTCCAAATCCATTTACCTGCCTAAACTTTGTCCGTCCGCGGGATCGGCAAATCCACCGCGTGCGTTTCCGGACCGGGACTTCACTCTCGCAAGCGAGCACGTGGCGGTCTCGTGCGTTGCACAGCACGAACCGCGTGCTCACTGCTGGGTGAACCCGGCACGGTCCGCGAAACAACTACAGCCGCTACTCGGCTTTCTCTCCTCTGTCGCCGTCTCCGTCTCCATTCGACCCACGCACACCTGCGTGTTACGACGCACACAGTCCACTCCATCACATTCACACGGGGAGACGCGGCTGCGTGCTCCCGCATGCCAACCGACATCTCCCTCTCATACCGCTCTCTCACACACACGGTCTCCCTGGCACACGGCCGTTCACTCACGCGTGCCTCACTACTCACACAAACCATACTACTCACACGTGGTGCTCCATTCACTCGCGCGGGGGCACTCACCCGCGGTGCCTCACCCATACACCGTGTGCTGGGAAGCACGTACTCTGGCTCCATCGCCACCACACCACTCACACACGGGGTCGCTTCCACACACGGGGACGCACTCACACCTTGCACCACACACACAGGGACAACCACACTGGGGATTTGTGTCCCCACAAGGGTCTCCGGGGCCTCTATACCCCCCAAGCTCTCCGTGCACCCGTCCACAGCACTCGTCCCCTCAACCTCGCAAAACACGACCGAACTCACCTGGTCGTGACTCGCCTCAAGGGGGCATACTCCCTCCCCTCGTTCCTGGAGGAGGCCATCCCGCTGCTCGCACCGGGTCCCTACACGCTCCGCGAGCTCCCCCCCATTATCCTCCACTACCTCCGTGTGTGTGTGTGCGTCACTTACCCCATCTTCATCGTGTAGTCTTCCCTCTATTTTTTCTGTCTCCCGTGTCTCTGCCAACTCTTCACCCTTTACCTCCCTTGTCTCAACTATTATTTCTGTTGTCGTCACCTCGTGTCTCGTCTCACACGTTTTGGTCTCCCCATTTAATTTTTCCCTTTCGGTCATCGTCACGACCCTCGCCCAACACGTTCCACGAATTATTTTTTCACCCGCCTCCACCGCGGGC